>NC_057807.1:124979836-124980139 GCF_018294505.1 Triticum aestivum | reverse complement strand
GAAGGAGAAGAAGGAGAAGAAGAAGAAGGAGAAGAAGGAGAAGGAGGAGAAGAAGAAGGAGAAGGAGAAGAAGAAGAAGGAGAAGGAGGAGAAGGAGAAGAAGAAGGAGAAGAAGGAGAAGAAGGAGAAGAAGGAGAAGAAGAAGAAGAAGAAGAAGAAGAAGAAGAAGAAGAAGAAGAAGAAGAAGAAGAAGAAGAAGAAGAAGAAGAAGAAGAAGAAGAAGAAGAAGAAGAAGAAGAAGAAGAAGAAGAAGAAGAAGAAGAAGAAGAAGAAGAAGAAGAAGAAGAAGAAGAAGAAGAAGAA
>NC_057807.1:124952471-124974974 GCF_018294505.1 Triticum aestivum | reverse complement strand
AGAAGAAGAAGAAGAAGAAGAAGAAGAAGAAGAAGAAGAAGAAGAAGAAGAAGAAGAAGAAGAAGAAGAAGAAGAAGAAGAAGAAGAAGAAGAAGAAGAAGAAGAAGAAGAAGAAGAAGAAGAAGAAGAAGAAGAAGAAGAAGAAGAAGAAGAAGAAGAAGAAGAAGAAGAAGAAGAAGAAGAAGAAGAAGAAGAAGAAGAAGAAGAAGAAGAAGAAGAAGAAGAAGAAGAAGAAGAAGAAGAAGAAGAATAAGTGGTGTAACACCTCTTACACCACTTATCCCCCTCTATGCAGTGGTGTAACACCTCTTATCCCCACTGTAATATCTACTTAAACATGGTTCTCAACAATATATATTATTATCCAATGATATGTCGTTATCCTACGATGTTTGAGTAGATCTGTTTTGTCCTATGGGTTGATTGATGATCATGATTGGTTTGAGTTGTATATTTTATTTTGGTTCTGTCCTATGGTGCCCTCCATGGCGCACAAACGTGAGGGATTCCCGTTGTAGGGTGTCGTAATACATTCATGATTCTCTTATAGTGGGTGGCGTGAGTGACTGGTACCCGAGTAAGGGGTTTGTTGCATATGGAAGTAAAGAGGGCTTGATACTTAAGGGTATGGTTGGGTTTTACCTTAATGATCTTTAGTAGTTGAAGATGCTTTCTAGAGTTCCAATCATAAGTGCATATGATCCAAGTAGAGGAAGTATGTTAGCTTATGCCTCTCCCTCATATAAAATTGCAATAATGATTACGGACCTAGTTATCGATTACGTAGGGACAAATATTTCTCTTGTGTTACAAAAAGCTTTCTACTAAACTACTAAGTTTATTATCTTGCAATTTATTCATAGTTTTATTCTCGCAAAGTACTTCTAGTTTTATTCCTGTCCTAGGTAAAGCGAACGTTAAACGTGCGTAGAGTTGTATCAGTGGTTGATAGAACTTGAGGGAATAATATTTGTTCTACCTTTAGTTCCTCGTTGGGTTTGACAGTCTTATTTATTGAAAAAGGCCACTAACGATCCCCTATACTTGTGGGTTATCAACAGCGACCCAAGATTTACAAACAAGGTTGGGGCAATCTCCAAAACCAAATTGGAGGCTCCCAACACCACCACGGAGCTTCACCATCCATGGCGGGGCCTTGGGTTCCCTGGGAGAGAAACAGGACGAGGGGGTTGGTCAGGGAGAGCTTCAGCGAAGAAGAGAAAGGGGAAGGGAGCAGGGGCGACGAGGACGGCCTTCTGATGGAGCCTGGTCTCGGGTCGCCGACAGCAGCCGGTCCGACGAGGTGCACGGGAGGAGAAGCAGGTGCTCGGGTGGCTCAGTAGCGCGAGGAGACGCGGCGTGAGGAGGAGCGTGGGAGGAACTGGGCACTGCTGGGGTGCACGGGAGGCTGCAGGGGAGAAGGAGCAAGGCAGCGCTGCTGCTGCGGTTATCGATGGGCGGCTGGCTCAATCCGCTCGAGCCCGAGCTCCTGCAGGCTCGCAGGCGGTGGCTCCGAAGAAGGCAGGGAGGAGGCTGTGGGGTCGAGGGAGGGGGATCCCGAGAGGATTTTGTGGAGTGGCGGCGGGATGGGACATCTCCCTAGAAGTTAGGGTTTACCCATATTTGAACTAGGGATCTTTATATAGGGAAATGGAGGGGTATTTGGATCATCCAATTAAAATCGGATGGTCCGAGATAAATAGGTTAGGTAGTCCAAACAAAGAACCGAAGATATTTTATGAATGATTGGGGATGATCCGGACCCATCGATAATGACAGCTCGGTCAGGTTCGGGGAAGTTTTCGGAGGCGCGCAAGAGGGTGTCGGTGGTTGTGCAAAGAGGTTAGGTGGTTTGACAAGAGGGAACCGAAGAACACGGTTGGTCTCGGAACGGTCAACGAACACAATGGAGAGAAGCGAGGAGCGGCAATTACGAGCAGATGCAAGTTTTAAGAAAACAAAGGCGATGTAATGCAAATGATGACATGAGATGAAATGCATGACATGAACAAAATGCAAAACGAAAGGCAAAAACCCAACCATGAAGGAAATATCACAAAACATAGCCGGAAATGGCAAAAGTTGGAGTTACAATTATGGAAAGTTACATCCGGGGTGTTACAGCACTCCACCACTACAAGAGGATCTCGTCCCGGGATCTAGGATGGCACCGGAGAGAAACAGAAGAGGAATAGAAGACGTAAAACTAAGTTGCTTCTTCGACCAATGAGGGAAACCAAAGAACCTTGGGAGGTTGAAAAGTTGAAAGAAAGAACACAATGGAGTTGAACACAATTGAGAGTACTACGGTAGAAAATAGAAACAAGGAACATCCTGTGAACCTTGGAGGTTGCAAAGCTATGAATGACGAGTACAATGGACAAGAAGGAATTAAAACCACTCTGGTTGAAACAAGATAAACAAGGAACAAGGAAGATCAAATTCGGACAGCACTCCGGTTGAAAAGAGATGCAAGACTTGATAAGATGAAAAGAACTTGAAAAGAGGACATGACACTCCGGTTAAGTGATAAGCATGAAAAGAACACGATCCTCAATTCGAGATGATGAGTGAAGAGAGCAACATCATAATGCCTCCGGAAGAAAGAGTAGAAAATAGATCATTGGAAAGAAAAGAATTGAGAAGAAAATGATATCTTGTACCAAAATTGAATTTGAAAAGCATCCTTACGGAGAAGGGTTGAACGGAGTTGTTGGAAATTTCAACAACGAAAGCACAAGCTTGTTGTGGGCTTATGGTAAACATCTCAAGACTTATGGGAAACATCTTAAGTGAAATCTATACCAAGATAACTCGAACAAAGAGATTGATGGATTTAAAATATCTCATTCTTAACACCATGTGAATCACGAAACATGAATGGAAATTGTCAAGAATGATATAACACCATCTCAAAAGATAAGGTAGGAGAATTGCACTTTGGAATGCAAGATGAAGAATGCTTAAACGCCTCAAAACAAAACATGTGTTGAGCAGCATGTTTAATTTTGAGTATAGTCTGGAGGATCATAACCTCGAGAGAAATCTTGAAGAATAAATGAAGAATGAAAGGAATCCTTGACGAACCACCATGTAAAGCCTCCATGAAGAACTTCGGCAATAAAATGATGATAAAAGAAAGAGAAGTTGAAAACACAAGGTGAAGCCTTGCGATGATTTAGATGGAGCTTCGCGACAAGATAATGCAGAAAACTTGGAACTCTAGAAAAGAAAAAATGAAGCATCTCGAACCAGAAAATGTGACATGATGAACAACTCTAGAAAGAAGAAACTAGATCACTTGGATGGAACAATAATAAGGATTACGTTATGCGTATCCTTCACCAATTTAAATTGATGACAAGCAACGGATTTGGCATACTACTTATTCTTCTTGAGGGATTAAGGATAGACATAGCGCAAACTTGAGAAGGTATTGATGGAACCACCGGTAGGATTTGGAAATAATGAATGAATTAATATGAGAACATAGGAAGAGGAATCTTGAACAAACCGCCTTAGGAATTAGAAAGGAGAGTAACAAAGGCACAATTCGCCGGGAAGTATTGGAAAACCAATGAAGATACTTGAAGGGATTTAGATACATCAGAACAAAGAGATCATGAGCTGACTAAAGAGTATACTTGAACGATCCACCGGTAAGATTTGGAGAACAAGAGCTGAAGGCTGAGAATGAGTAATATTCAGAAACTATGGCCTTCAGATGATCGAGAAAGGAAGCAACTCCTGAAATGCGTCGGATGGTCGAAAAGAATTCTCACAACCGGAAACAATTATGAGAGGATGACATCAAGCTAGAACCATGAATCTTGAAGAGAACGGAGCAAGATTTAAGAGAAATCTTTCTTCGGTCTTCAAATGTTGAGAATGATGATGAGAACCACCATGAATTGTTGAGATACTCCGGGAGAATGAAACGAGTAAAGGTTGAGCCAACAATGAAAAGAATTTGAAAGCGATCTTGGAGATGGCATCTGACCGATGGAATCCATTCTTATGTCACACTTTGAAAAGAATTTGAGAATTTCTCCTGATAATTAGAAGAGTCAGGTAAGATCCCGGGAAAAGACCTCTGGGTTAGGGCCCACTCAAAAGAAACATCGTAGAAAGATTGATTGGAAGGGGGGATTGCACCAGTTGAAATAAATGGCTTGAATGAGATAACAACCTCAAAATAACTTGAACGGGTTGAGAATGCAAACACGAATCTTCCAAGATATCTTCAACACTCCGGATATGAACTAGGATAGGTGAACAAATAAGAGAGCCTTGGCTAAGAAATTCACATGGGAAGACATGTGAAACAAAAGGAAGAGATATGATCAACAACGAAGCTTGAAATTAATCCACCGGAGAAGAAAAGGGAATGAAAAGTGATAAACTTGAAGCTCCTGAGCATCTTCGTGAGAATCACCGGATAAGAACATTGACGGAAAAGAATGGAGAGATTTCCCATTCATAAGATGGATATTTGATTTAGAAATCTGAGTCGTTGAAGAAAAAGGGTGGGAGGGTGGGAAAACAAAGACAACTTGGGACGGATGAAACAAACACCATTGAGAAAACTTATAATTGATCTCGCAAATGGGGAGAATGATGGATCATTTCAAAGAGAAGCGCACCGGTTGGAAATAGAATTGGGATGACAATCTCGATGAATAAGAAGGATTAGTATTCACATAGGGATATGAGAACACCGCTTAGGGAAGGTATGGATTCAACATTTGACTTTGAAGCAACTCGAATACCACAAATAAAACAAAACAAAGGGTTGGCTTGCAAAATAAGCTAGAACAAACATATGATAGAGATTTCGTCCGAAGTTTTCGTGGTGGGGCCCACACGGGCTCGATCGTACAACACCATCATGTACAAGGCCGTGCACATGACATACGAAGCGTCCCCGAGTCAGCATAGCCAAGGACTCATTAAGACACAACGAGACCACTGTAAAAATGATCGTGGATAGGCGGACCACTAGATGTCGAACCCCAATCTCATATCATGCATCTGTCGAAAAGAAAAAAAACTAGAGCTACTTGAATTCTCACCTATAAAACTCCTAAAACTTTTTGGTTATGCAATCTGGTGTCAGGGATACAGGGGAAGCAATATATATCTCACCCAAAACTAACAATCCCTACATCCAAGCTATATCCATCCGTCAACACATAACCAAGAAACCTTCGGAAATTGTGTACCTCAACCTTCGAAAAGCATCCATTATACGAGCTATGCAATACTCCCGAACTCCCGCCCCAGTACTGGGTGGCGTCGAGGTTATCTTACCACTAGCAGCATAAAAGAGATTTTTGATGTCGGTGAAACTCAGGTATTCCAGATCTGTAACGATAAAATTGTGACGACAACACCTCGGAGCTCAACTCCCCGGGACACTGCCACAACCCCTAAATGTCAGGAGGCACCAAGAACAATGTTCTCCTCACAAAAATGTCGGAACGATCCCAAGATACCCGCGTGATCCTAAATTTTTTTTTAGTGAAATTTGAGGAGAGGAAAGACAAAACATCTACGTCAGGAGACCTCACCAGAGCGACGAAGGGACTGAGGAGTAAAAAGAGTCCTACTCTCCGATATATATAATCCTAAGACTCAAAACATTTTTGTCCTAGACTCAACAATGTCAGCGATTCGATCAAGCAAGGGGCTCCTAAGTCAGGGATGGCTCTGATTACCAACTTGTAATGCCCACGATGCGGCTATATCTCCCATGTATCGAGGCACGACTTAGGGGCATAACCGCATTGTGGTTGTTTCGCAAGAAGGGTCATCTTCACACAATCCCATGTAATGAACAAGAAAGGGATAAAGAATTGGCTTACAATCGCCACTTCACACAAGTACTTCAATAAATCATACATCAATAAGAGTGCACACATAGGTCCATCTACGGACAAATCCAAAAGAAAGAAGAGAACCCCAAATGCTACATCCCCAATCGTCCCAACCGGGCTCCACTACTGATCATCCAGAAAAGAAACATAGTAACGACCAAAGATCCTCATCGAACTCCCAATGAGCTCGGTTGCATCACCTGCACTGGTATCATCGGCACCTGCAACTGTTTGGTAGTATCTTGTGAGTCATGAGCACTCAGCAATCTCAAAACCTGCGAGATCAAGACTATTTAAGCTTAAGGATAGGACAAGGTAATGAGGTGGAGTTGCAGCAATTGATAAGCAAAACATGGTGGCTAACAGGCGAGTACAAGATTAGGAAGAGAAACTACGCAGCGGTTGAGGGAGTCCGGGATTAGGGGGTCCTCGGACAGCCGGACTATATACTTTGGCCGGACTGTTGGACTATGAAGATACAAGATTGAAGACTTCGTCCCGTGTTCTGATGGGACTCTCCTTTGCATGGAAGGAAAGCTTGGCAATTCGGATATGTAGATCTCCTTCTCTGTAACTGACTCTGTGTAACCCTAGCCCCCTCCGGAGTCTATATAAACTGGAGGGTTTAGTCCATAGGACAATGACAATCATAATCATAGGCTAGCTTCTAGGGTTTAGCCTCTACAATCTCGTGGTAGATCAACTCTTGTAATACTCATATCATCAAGATCAATCAAGCAGGAAGTAGGGTATTACCTCCATCAAGAGGGCCTGAACCTGGGTAAACATTGTGTCCCCCGCCTCCTGTTACCATTAGCCTTAGACGCACAGTTCGGGACCCCCTATCCGAGATCCGCCGGTTTTGACACCGACATTCGTGCTTTCATTGAGAGTTCCACTGTGTCGTCATGATAAGGCTTGATGGATCCTTCAATCATCTTCAACGATGCGGTCCAGGGTGAGGTTTTCTTCCCTGGACAGATCTTCGCATTCGGCGGCTTCGTACCGTGGGCCAACTCGCTTGGCCATCTGGAGCAGATCAATAGCTACGCCCCTGGCCATCAGGTCAGGTTTGGAAGCTTGAACTATACTGCCGACATCCGCGGAGACTTGATCTTCGACGGATTCGAGCCCATGTCAGGTGCGCTGAACAGTCATGACGAGCATGACTTAGATCTTCCATCAGACAATATTCGGGGGATCACACCTACGGCTGCCCCGACCCTCAATCCGGAGCAGATCGTGCCATCCAAGGACGGGTGGATGGACCCTGCCACGGAGGCCGCACACTCAGCAGCGATAGAGCCGAACACAGACTCCCCCTCTTATGAGGCTGGTGTTATCGGACCCCCGGACTCGTCTCGAGCCACAGGCTCTGAACCGCGTGCGTCCGTGCCTACTGAATCTGATTGGGCATGGAGTTCACCTCCGCGGATATCTTTCAGCACTCGCCTTTGGGCGACGTGATAAATTCATTAAGGTCTCTCTCTTTGTCAGGAGACTCTTGGCCGAACTATGTCCAGCTGGAGTGGGAAGCGGACGACGAAGAAATTCGTTCCCCACCCACCACCCACTTAATAGCCACTGTCGATGACTTAACCGACGTGCTTGACTTCAACTCCGAAGACATCGACGGTATGGACGACGATGCAGAAGAAGAAGAGGAACCACCGCCCACAGGGCGCTGGATAGCCACCTCATCGTACGATATATATATGGTGGACATGCCCAAATAAGGCGATGGCAATGAGGCAATGGAGGATATTACCCCTGAGAAGCAATCTAAGCATCGGCATCATAGGCGCCGCTCTAAGCCCCGCCAGAACAAAAAGAGCGATACCGGCACAAGAGACGATAGCAATCCGGACGGTGCTGAAGACGAAAACAATCCCGCCCAGCCAGGCTTCGAGCAGGCCGAGCGAGAGGATGGGCAAGCTAGCCCTAAGGAATAGGCAACAGATGGAGAATCAGAGGATGACAATTACATGCCCCTCTCCGAAGACGAAGTGAGCCTTGGCGATGAAGAATTCATCGTGCCTGAGGATCCCGTCGAGCAGGAGCGCTTCAAGCGCCGGCTTATAGCCACTACAAAAAGCCTGAAGAAGAAGCAGCAACAGCTTCAAGCTGATCAAGATCTGCTAACGGATAGATGGACCGAGGTCCTGGCAGTCGAGGAATACGGACTTGAGCACCCTACCAAAAGTTACCCAAGGCGTAGGTTGCTGCCTCAACTAGAGGAGGAGGCATCAAAGCCTAAACTACCAGCGCATGATGCGGCTGACCGGCCACCTCATGGCCAAGACAAAGCGGCGTATCAGCCTGAAGTCCAGCTCGCACCCCGACGCCAAACAAGCGAAAGCACGAAGGCCCGGGGCTCCACGCATGACCTGTGAGACAAATTGAAAAACAAAGCAGGACAGTCAAGATCGATCTATGGATCACGGGGGCGCGCCCCAATGTGGTCCGATGACCGTCACGCCGGATATACCAACAAATCCGGCCAGACCGAATACAATGTAACCCGACACAGAGGCGCCGCACAACCCCAATGCTTCACTGATGAAGTAATGGATCATGAATTCCCAGAAGAGTTTAAACCCGTGAACATTGAATCATATGATGGTACTATAGACCCCGCGGTATGGATAGAAGATTTCTTCCTCCACATTCACATGGCCCGCGGAGATGATCTACATGCCATCAAGTACCTCCCACTAAAACTGAAGGGACCGGCTCGACATTGGCTGAATAGCTTGCCGGCAAACTCCATCGGGAGTTGGGAGAACCTGGCAGACGCATTCCTGGACAACTTCCAGGGCACTTATGTGCGACCACCGGATGCTGATGATCTAAGTCACATAACCAAACAGCCCGGAGAGTCAGCCGAGAAATTTTGGACTAGGTTCCTAACTACAAAGAACCAAATTGTCGACTGTCCGGATGCTGAAGCTCTAGCAGCCTTTAAGCATAACATCCGTGATGAGTGGCTTGCCCGACATCTCGGCCAAGAAAAGCCAAAGTCCATGGCAGCCCTCACGACACTCATGACCCGCTTTTGTGCGGGCGAGGATAGCTGGTTGGCTCGTAACAACAACACAACAAGCAATCCTGGCACATCAAAAGCCAGAGATGGCAACGACAAACCACGACGCAACAAACACAAGCGTCACAAAAATGGTGATAGCGCCAAAGACACGACAGTCAATGCCGGATTCAGTGGCTCCAAGTATGTTCAGCGGAAAAAGCCATTTAAAAATAACAATTCGGGCCCGTCTAGTTTGGACCGCATACTCGACCGTACATGCCAAATTCATGGCACCCCAGGAACACCAGCCAATCATACCAACAGAGAATGCTGGGTTTTCAGACAAGCCGACAGGTCAGGTGCCGAAAACAAGGGGAAGGGGTCTCAAAGCGACGATGACGACGAGGAGCCCCAATCACCGAATATAGGAGGGAAAAAGAAATCCCCCCCACAAATAAAAACAGTGAACATGATAAACGCCACCCACATTACCAAGCTGGAACGAACGTGCACTCTTAGGGATGTCGACTTAACGGAGCCACTCGCCCCACAATACAACCTATGGCCGATCACCTTCGATCGTGCGGATCGTCTGACCAATACCAATCAGGGCAATCCAGCCGCACTCATCCTTGACCCAATAATTGATGGATTCCACCTCACACGAGTCCTTATGGACAGAGGCAACAGTCTAAACCTGCTGTATCAGGACATAGTGCGCAAGATGGGTATCGATCATTCGATGATCAAGCCCACTAAAACCACCTTTAAAGGTGTTATACCAGGTGTGGAGGCCAATTGTACATGCTCCATCACTCTGGAGGTAGTCTTTGGTGAAGGAAATATGCCCTAGAGGCAATAATAAAGTTATTATTTCCTTATTTCATGATAAATGTTTATTATTCATGCTAGAATTGTATTAATCAGAAACATAATACATGTGTGAATACATAGACAAACATAGTGTCACTAGTATGCCTCTACTTGACTAGCTCGTTAATCAAAGATGGTTAAGTTTCCTAACCATAGACATGAGTTGTCATTTGATTAACGGGATCACATCATTGGGAGAATGATGTGATTGACTTGACCCATTCCGTTAGCTTAGCACTTGATCGTTTAGTATGTTGCTATTGCTTTCTTCATGACTTATACATGTTCCTATGACTATGAAATTATGCAACTCCCATTTACCGGAGGAACACTTTGTGTGCTACCAAATGTCACAATGTAACTGGGTGATTATAAAGGAGCTCTACAGGTGTCTCCGAAGGTACATGTTGAGTTGGCGTATTTTGAGATTAGGATTTGTCACTCCGATTGTCGGAGAGGTATCTCTGGGCCCTCTCGGTCATGCACATCACTATAAGCCTCGCAAGCAATGTGACTAATGAGTTAGTTGCGTGATGATGCATTACATAACGAGTAAAGAGACTTGCCGGTAACGAGATTGAACTAGGTATTGAGATACCGACGATCGAATCTCGGGCAAGTAACATACCGATGGCAAAGGGAACAACGTATGTTGTTATGAAGTTTGACCGATAAAGATCTTCGTAGAATATGTGGGGGCCAATATGAGCATCTAGGTTCCACTATTGGTTATTGACCGGAGACGTGTCTCTGTCATGTCTACATAGTTCTCGAACCCGTAGGGTCCGCACGCTTAAGGTTTCGATGACAGTTATATTATGAGTTTATGAGTTTTGATGTACCGAAGTTTGTTTGGAGTCCTGGATGAGATTACGGACATAACGAGGAGTCTCGAAATGGCCGATACATGAAGATTTATATATTGGAAGCCTATATTTGGATGTCGGAAGTGTTCCGGGTGAAATCAGGATTTTACCGGAGTACCGGGAGGTTACCGGAACCCCCCGGGAGCTTAATGGGCCTATATGGGCCTTAGTGGAAATAGAGGGCAGCAAGGGGGTGTGGGGCGCCCCCAAGGCCCAAACCGAATTGGTTTAGGGCAAGGGGGGCCGGGCCCCCTCTTTCCTTCTCCCCCTCTCCCTTTCCTTCCCCTCTCCTAGTCCAACAAGGAAGAAGGGAGTCCTACTCCCGGTGGGAGTAGGACTCCCCATGGCGCGCCCCATCCAAGGCCGGCTTCCCCCTCCCCCTTGGCTCCTTCATATACGGGGGCAGGGGGGCACCTCTAGACACAACAATTGATCTCTTGATCTCTTAGCCGTGTGCGGTGCCCCCCTCCACCATAGTCCTCGATAATATTGTAGCGGTGCTTAGGCAAAGCCCTGCGACGGTAGAACTTCAAGATCGTCACCACGCTATCGTGCTGACGAAATTCTTCCCCGACATTCTGCTGGATCGGAGTATGGGGATCGTCATCGAGCTGAACGTGTGCTAGAACTTGGAGGTGCCGTAGTTTCGGTGCTTGATCGGTCGGGCCGTGAAGACGTACGACTACATCAACCGCGTTGTTCTAACGCTTCCACTTTTGGTCTACGAGGGTACGTGGACAACACTCTCCCCTCTCATTGCTATGCATCACCATGATCTTGCGTGTGCGTAGGAATTTTTTTGAAATTACTATGTTCCCCAATAGTGGCATCAGAGGCAGGTTTTATGCGTAGATGTCATATGCACGAGTAGAACACAAGTGAGTTGTGGGCGATATAAGTCATACTGCTTACCAGCATGTCATACTTTGGTTCAGCGGTATTGTGAGATGAAGCGGCCCGGATGGACATTACGCGTACGCTTACGCGAGACTGGTTTCACCGTTATGAGCACTCTTTGCTTAAAGGTGACCGGCGGGTGTCTGTCTCTCTCACTTTAGTTGAACTGAGTGTGGCTACGCCCGGTCCTTGCGAAGGTTAAAACAACACTAAATTGATGAACTATCGTTGTGGTTTTGATGCGTAGGTAAGAACGGTTCTTGCTCAGCTCGTAGCAGCCACGTAAAATTTGCAACAACAAAGTAGAGGACGTCTAACTTTTTTTTGCAGGGCATGTTGTGATGTGATATGGTCAAGATGTGATGCTATATTTTATTGTATGAGATGATCATGTTTTGTAACCGAGTTATCGGCAACTGGCAGGAGCCATATGGTTGTCGCTTTATTGTATGAAATGCAAACGCCCTGTAATTGCTTTACTTTATCACTAAGCGATAGCGATAGTCGTAGAAGCAATAGATGGCGAAACGACAACGATGCTACGATGGAGATCAAGGTGTCGCGCTCGTCACGATGGTGATCACGATGGTGCTTCGGAGATGGAGATCACAAGCACAAGATGATGATGGCCATATCATATCACTTATATTGATTGCATGTGATGTTTATCCTTTATGCATCTTATTTTGCTTTGATTGACGGTAGCATTATAAGATGATCTCTCACTAATTATCAAGAAGTGTTCTCCCTGAGTATGCACCGTTGCAAAAGTTTTTCGTGCTGAGACACCACGTGATGATCGGGTGTGATAGGCTCTACGTTCAAATACAACGGGTGCAAAACAGTTGCACACGCGGAATACTCAGGTTAAACTTGACGAGCCTAGCATATACAGATATGGCCTCGAAACACGGAGACCGAAAGGTCGAACGTGAATCATATATTAGATATGATCAACATAGTGATGTTCACCATTGAAAACTACTCCATCTCACATGATGATCGGACATGGTTTAGTTGATTTGGATCACGTGATCACTTAGATGACTAGAGAGATGTTTGTCTAAGTGGGAGTTCTTAAGTAATATGATTAATTGAACTTAAATTTATCATGAACTTAGTCCTGGTAGTATTTTGCAAATTATGTTGTAGATCAATAGCTCGCGTTGTTGCTTTCATATGTTTATTTTGATATTTTCCTAGAGAAAATTGTGTTGAAAGATGTTAGTAGCAAAGATGCAGATTGGATCCGTGATCTGAGCTTCATCCTCATTGCTACACAGAAGAATTATGTCCTTAATGCACCGCTAGGTGACAGACCTATTGCAGGAGCAGATGCAGAAGTTATGAACGTTTGGCTAGCTCAATATGATGACTACTTGATAGTTTAGTGCACCATGCTTAACGGCTTCGAATCGGGACTTCAAAGACGTTTTGAACGTCATGGACCATACGAGATGTTCCAGGAATTGAAGTTAATATTTCAAGCAAATACCCAAGTTGAGATATGAAGTCTCCAACAAGTTCTATAGCTAAAAGATGGAGGAGAATCGCTCAACTAGTGAGCATGTGCTCAGATTGTCTGGGTACTACAATCGCTTGAATCAAGTGGGAGTTAATCTTCCAGATAAGATAGTGATTGACAGAGTTCTCTAGTCAGCATCACCAAGTTACTAGAACTTCGTGATGAACTATAGTATGCAAGGGATGACGAAAACGATTCCCGAGCTCTTCGTGATGTTGAAATCGACGAAGGTAGAAATCAAGAAAGAGCATCAAGTGTTGATGATTGACAAGACCACTAGTTTTGAGAGAAGGGCAAAGGGAAAGAAAGGGAACTTCAAGTAGAATGACAAGCAAGTTGTCACTCCTGCAAAGAAGCCCAAAGCTGGACCAAAGCCTGAAACTAAGTGCTTACACTGCAAAGGAAATGGTCACTAGAAGCGGAAATGCCCTAAATATTTGGTGGATAAGAAGGATGGCAAATTGAATAAGGGTATATTTGATATACAGGTTATTGATGTGTGCCCTACTAGTGTTTATAGTAGACCCTGAGTATTTGATACTTGTTCGGTTGCTAAGATTAGTAACTCGAAACAGGAGTTACAGAATAAACAGAGAATAGTTGAAGGGGAAGTAATGATGAGTGTTGGAAGTAGTTCCAATATTGATATGATCATCATCACACACTCCCTATATTTTCGAGATTAGTGTTAAAACTAAATAAATGTTATTGCGTGTTTGCATTGAGCATAAATATGATAAGATCATGTTTATTGCGATACGATTATTCATCTAAGATAGAGAATAAATTGTTATTCTGTTTACATGAATAAAACCTTCTATGGTCATACACCCAATGAAAAAAGTTTGTTGGATCTCGATCGTAGTGATACACATATTCATAATATTGATGCCAAAAGATGCAAAGTTAATAATGATAGTGCAATTTATTTGTGGCACTGCCCTTTGGGTCATATTGGTGTAAAGCGCATGAAGAAACTCCATAAAGATAGATTTTCGGAATCACTTGGTTATGAATCATTTGATGCTTGCGAACCATGCCTTTTGGGCAAGATGACTAAAACTCCATTCTCTAGAACAATGGAACGAGCTACTAATGTCGGAGTAGTGGGCCACGGGTAGGCTAACCCGAGCCCCAGAACCTTTCAAGACATCGGGGCAGGCCGCGCCCCTCAAGCCGAGTCTCAGATGGCGACTCCAAGATAAGCCGAGTCTCAGATGGCGACTCCAAGATAAGCCGAGTCTTAGATGGCGACTCCAAGATAAGCCGAGTCTCAGATGGCGACTCCAAGATAAGCCGACTCATGGCCGGCGACTTCCGGAGGAGCCGGCTATGGAGAGTCAGCCCACGACTCTACTCTCGTCATGATAGGCGAGGCGGGTACGACCACGACGTGGCCGTCACCTCCTACTTACAAGGGGCCGGCATGGCTACAGTGTGCCGTACCGCTAGAGATCTCCGACGTGGCCCGACACTGTTGCCCTGCCAGCCCTGACCTCAGCCACAGTGTGCGGCACACTGTGGCCACGATGGCCTACCTGTACGGCTCAGAGACGGCGGACCCGCCAGTCAGTGAGAGCATGGAAGACGGCGGATACGCCCCAAAGGCGGTCCCGTGGGAGTCGGCTCCCCAGAGTCAGCCGGCCTCTCCCACGGGTCCCATGTGCCATTAACCAGACAAGACAGGAAGTAACGACAGTGATCGCCCGATAGACGGCGGCACTGTTGCCACGACCCTGTGACCGAGCCTGCGTCATCAGAATCACGGCTACAGTACCGGACTCGCCGGCGCGGCCCGCAAGCCGGCGGGCCCCAGCAGTCGGCGGAGAAGACGGCGGCCTGTGAGACAGACGGCTGGGACCCGCGCCCAGCCGGATTACCATTGTACCCCCGGGGGGTAGGCCTATATAAACCCCTCGGGGCACCCATGCAAAGGGTTGGCATCCATTAGCCTTAGACCAGATCACATAGGAAGGAGAGAGCTAGCCTTGCCTTCTCCTACCTCCCAAATACAACTCTAGGAGCAACCTTGTAGTCACTACGCCTTAGTGATCATGCGGAGACCCTGCAGAGCAGCAGTAGGGGTGTTATCTCCCCGAAGAGCCCCGAAGCTGGGTAAGATTCGCTGGCGTGCATGCCTTCGCCTAATCCCGTTTCCTGGCACCGGCGACGTTCTACTCGCTCCCACCATGATAAGCCATCCTTTGGCATATGTCGCACCCAACCCCCGACATTTGGCGCCCACCGTGGGGCGAGGTGCACCGTCGTCCGGAGACCTGCTCTGGATGGGAACCCTTTTCCTCCCCCGCGAGCGTAGCCAGCCCGGCACGCCCGATGGCGCTTGCCCTGACGCGCTGCAAAGCGTCGACAACACCTGTGCGACGAGTTGCCTCGCTGACCTTCTTGGCGAGGTTAGCATCTCCGACGAGCCTGCATCCGTTGCGGGCACGGGTGGCCCCGAAAGCCTCCTCGCGGGCCTCCTCGACCATCTCCACGTCCCCGGCAAGCCTGCCATGGACTTGGAGTCCATAGGCTCCACCGACCCGATGCTGGTCGACTCCGACAGCGTGTCGCTCGACACGTTCCCCTCCAATGTGGTGATCTACAACGAGCCGCTCCCTCGTGAGGAGAGCGGTGGATGCGCCGTCATGGAGGTGCTCGTCATCAGTCACGATGAGCGCTCCGGTGAAGGAGCTCATGACCCGCTTGACGCGGCTCTGCGAGACCTGACGGCACCCATTCTGGAGGATGCTGACGCCGAGACGCTGGAGGCACGCCGCCTTCAGCTCGTCGGCGCGAAGAAGCTGGCAAGCATGAGACGCTTGTCGGAGGCCTACTAACGTGAGATGGATCGCGCCGTGGGCGGCTCGCCAGCCCCGACTGGGCCTAACCGCCTAGGCACGGTCTGACAACGCGGCGCGGCCATCGCCAACCTGTTCGGGGCCGATCGCCCCGTGTATGCCACGCCTGCGGAGAACATCCGCGCCGCCCAGGCGGCAGCAGACGAACTAGACAATTTCGAAGGCGAAGAGCGCCTCTTGATGACCGAGCGAGTCCAGCGACTTCTCAAAGCGGATGCCGCACAGAACGAAGCCGGCTGCCGCACAGAGGCGCCACAACGACAAAATGATGACTTACCTCCCCGCCGAGATCAAGGCGCGACGCCTCGGACGCCGACTGGTGGAGTCCGCGGAAGAAAAGACAAAGAGCCGGCTGTCAGTCGCAGTCGGACTCGCATCACCATCGAGCGCGACTAAGACGGCCGTCCGAGAGCAGTAGAGCGGCAGGCGACTACCTGCCTCCCCCGCCACGAAGAGAAAGACGAGTCTCCCCGCCGCCTGTTGAGCATCCGACTCTCGGCGACCGCCTCGGCCGTCGAGAGGGAGTCGGAGAGAACGATGCACGCCACCGGATCGACCGACTCCACCGATCCCTGGCGCTGGAAGAACAAGATGAGCTGGGCCCGCCCTGCTTCGGACCCCGCATTCGAAACGAGCCCTTTCCCAAAGGGTTCACGCTCCCCCGAGACACGCCCAAGTACACCAGCTCCGTGAAGCCGGAAGATTGGCTAGTTGACTACTCCACGACCGTCAACATAGAGAATGGCAACAAGCGCGTTGCCGTGAAGTACGTTCCGCTCATGCTCCAGGGCACGGCCCGGACATGGTTGAACAGTTTGAAGCCCCGCAGCATCAACAGGTTGGTCGACTTCACCGAGGCTTTCATCCGCAACTTCACCAACACGTACAAGCGACCCCCAAGCCACGCCAACTCTCCTTGTGCGTGCAAGGACAAGACGAGTCGACTCGCGACTACCTCACGCGGTGGGGCGAGCTTCGGAACTCTTGCGAGGGCATGCACGAGGTGCAGGCTATCGAGTACTTCACCGCCGGGGGCAGAGAAGGCACCCTCCTCAAGCACAGGCTCCTCTGCGACGAGCCAGAGACCCTCGACGAGTTGCTGGTCATTGCAGACAAGTATGCCACGGCCGACTCCTCCATGAAGACAGAGATTCAAGTTAGTGCGACTGGCAAAGTGGCCTCTCAGGCTCCCAGAACTCCGACTGGAGACACCAGTCGGCGACAGCAGCAGAATGATCACAAGCGCAAGGCCCCGCAGCCGACTTCCAGCAGTCGGCAGGTTGCAACAGTCGAAGATCAACGGCCTGAGGGGCAGCCTTCGGCGAAGCGGCAGAAAGGCGGCAAGTCCAACTGGTTGCCGGCCTTCTCTTATGAGCAGACTCTGGATGGTCCCTGCAAGTTCCACAGTGGTGCGAAGCCGTCAAATCATACCACCCGAAAGTGCCACTAGATCACCAGAATCGCCAAGGGAGACGACCTCCTTCCTCCTCCGCCTGCTGGGCCGCCGCCTCCACAGCCGCCCCAGCAGCCGGTGGCCAGGCCAGTCGGCGCCATACAAGATGAATACCCCGAAGAACACGGAGCTTATGTAGTGTTCACCAGTGTGGCTGATGATCGACGCAGCAGACGGTTGCAGCAGCAAGAAGTAAATGCAGTAGCATCAGATACTCCGGAGTTCATGCACTGGTCCGAGAAGCCTATTAGTTGGAGCAGAGCTGATCACCCAGAGGTGATGCCGAATCCGGGCTCCTACGCCTTGGTTCTGAGTGCTACCTTGGCCACTGATAGGCGGGCCGCTCGCTTCTCGCGAGTGTTGATAGACGGAGGCAGCAACATCAACATCCTGTACAAGGATACTTTGGAGAAATTAGGAATCAAGCAGAAGCAACTTCAAAGCAGCCGAACTGTTTTCCACGGCATTGTACCTGGCCTTTCTTGCTTCCCAATCGGCAAGATCCAGATAGATGTCCTCTTCAGAGACAAAGATCAGTTTCGCTGAGAGCCAGTTTGGTTTGAAGTGGTGGACCTTGAAAGCCCATACCAAGCATTTCTTGGCCGACCTGCTTTGGCCAAGTTCATGGCGCTCCCCCACTACGCTTACCTCAAGATGAAGATGCCAAGTTCAAAGGGGATTCTGACCGTGACCGACAACTACAGGAAATTGTCCGCCTGCGCGGCCGAGAGTAGTCGGCTGGCAGAGTCCCTGGTGATCGCAATTGAGAGGCGGCTCCTTGATCGGGTTGTGGCAATGGCCGACAAGTAGCCAGAGATGTCGCCCGACCCCAAGGAGCCGGAAGCTGAGGGTTTGTTCAAGCCGGCTAAAGAAACAAAGAGGATACCTTTGGACCCGGAGCATCCGGAGAGGCACGCTGTCATAGGTGCAAACCTAGACAGCAAATAGGAAGGCGAGCTCGTCGACTTCCTCCGTGAGAATCGAGACATCTTTGCATGGTCCCCTAAAGACATGCCAGGTGTACCGACGGAATTCGCCGAGCACAAGTTACATGTCCGATCTGATGTGAAGCCCGTCAGGCAGCCCTTGCGCCACCTGTCAGAAGAGAAAAGAAGAGTTGTTGGAGAAGAGATAGCCCGACTCCTAGAGGCCGGCTTCATCATGGAGGTGTTCTTTCCAGAATGGCTGGCGAACCCGGTCCTAGTGTTGAAGAAGAACAAGCAGTGGCGGATGTGTATCGACTACACAAGCCTCGACAAAGCTTGCCCCAAAGATCCGTTTGCTCTGCCAAGAATTGACCAGGTGATAGACTCCACAGCCGGATGCGAGCTGTTGAGCTTCTTAGATGCATATTCAGGATATCACCAGATCAAGCTGAGCCCGGCAGACAGACTGAGGACTGCCTTCATCACGCCATTTGGAGCCTTCTGCTACCTGACTATGATGTTCGGCTTGAGGAATGCCGGCGCCACCTTTCAACGTTGCATGCAGAAGTGTCTCCTCAAGCAACTCGGCAGAAATGCCCACGTCTACATGGATGATGTGGTGGTGAAGACGGAAAAGCGTGGGACATTATTGGAAGATCTCCAAGAAACCTTTGAGAATCTGCGCCGATTCCAGATCAAGCTCAATCCAGAGAAGTGCGTCTTCGGAGTACCAGCCGGCCAGCTCCTTGGTTTCCTGGTCTCTGAACGCGGCATAGAGTGCAACCCTGTAAAGATCAAAGCCATCGAGAGGATGGAAGTCCCCCGCAGACTGTTAGATGTGCAGAAGTTCACCGGCTGCTTGGCGTCCATCAGCCGATTCATCAGTCGGCTGGGCGAGAAGGCTCTCCCTTTGTACCAACTGATGAAGAAGACCACCTTTTTTGAGTGGAACCACAAGGCGGACGAAGCATTTCTCGAATTAAAGAAGATGTTGACTACTCCCCCTGTGTTGGCGGCTCCGACACCCAAAGAGCCCATGCTCCTGTACATCGCCGCCACCAGCTGGGTAGTCAGCACAGTTATCGTAGTCGAACGCAAGGAGGAAGGTAAGGCGCTCCCTGTCCAGAGACCGGTATATTACCTGAGCGAGGTACTGTCGACCTCCAAGCAGAACTACCCCCACTACCAGAAGATGTGCTACGGCGTGCATTTCGCCGCCAAGAAGTTGAAGCCTTACTTTCAAGAGCATCCAATCACTGTGGTTTGCACCGCTCCACTGGCCGAGATCATCGGAAGCCGCGATGCTTCGGGCTGAGTAGCCAAGTGGGCCATAGATCTGGCTCCCTACACCATCTACTACCAGCCCCGCACCGCCATCAAGTCACAAGCACTGGCCGACTTCCTTGTCGACTGGGCCGAGACCCAGTACCTGCCGCCAGCACCCGATTCCACCCATTGGCGGATGCATTTCGATGGCTCCAAGATGTGCACCGGCCTGGGAGCCGGCGTCGTCCTCACCTCCCCTAAAGGCGACAAGCTCAAGTACGCACTGCAGATCCACTTCGCCGCCTCCAACAATGTTGCCGAATACGAGGCGCTCGTTCACGGGCTCCGGCTTGCCAAAGAACTCGGCATCCGCCGGATCCTGTGCTACGGCGATTCCGATTTGGTGGTCCAGCAGTCATCTGGCGACTGGGACGCCAAAGATGCAAACATGGCGAGCTACCGCTTCCTGGTGCAGCAACTCAGCGGATATTTCGAGGGGTGTGAATTCCTTCACGTTCCAAGAAACGACAACGACCAAGCAGACGCCCTGCCACGAGTCGGCTCCACCCGTCAAGCAATACCATCCGGCGTCGCCCTTCAGCGCCTCCTCAAGCCGTCTATCAAGCCTTCACCAGAATCAGACTCCATTTTTGTGCCAGCTCCCCCCGAAGAAGTCGGATCCGACTCAAGAGCACTAACAGACGGCACAAGAATCCTTACAGATGGCTCCAAAAATACTGCAGTCGAAGCCGACCCGGGGACTTCAGAACCGGGCCCGGGGACTGCGGTCAGCCCGAAGACTTCAGAACTCGGCCCGGGGACTGCGCCAGTCGGCCCGGGGACTTCACCGATCCAGCAAGCGGCCGCGGATCCCACCCCGCCGCCTCCCAGCCCAGCCATCCTTGTCCAAGTCGCAATAGTGGCAATTGAAGAAATAGCAGCACCCTCATGGGCCCAGCCCATCCTCAAGTTCCTAGTAAACAGAGAGCTGCCAGCTGATGAAATCCTGGCTCGGCGTGCAACGCCGAGCGGCAGCCTATACCATAGTCAACAGAGAGCTGGTCAGGCGCAATGTCACTGGTGTCTACCAACACTATGTCGAGGCAGAACAAGGCCAAGCAATTCTGAGAGACATTCATGAAGGCGAGTGTGGCCATCATGCGGCTTCAAGGGCACTCGTCGCCAAAGCCTTCCGACACGGTTTCTTCTAGCCGACTGCCCTGGAAGAGGCCAAGGAATTAGTCCAAAACTGCAAAGGGTGCCAGATGTTCCGTTCCAAGCCGCTCTAGGTGGCTTCGGCGCTCAAGACCATTCCCATCGCCTGGCCCTTTCCGGTTCGAGGCCTAGACATGGTGGGACCATTCAAGACGGCACGAGGCGGCCTAACTCACCTACTTGTCGCGGTGGACAAGTTCACCAAGTGGATAGAAGCAAAACCCATCAAGAAGTTGAATGGTCCGACTGCAGTAACCTTCATCGCCGACATTACGACTCGGTACGGCATACCACACAGCATCATCACCGACAATGGCACAAATTTTGCCAAAGGAGCCTTGGCCCGTTTCTGCGCAACACAGGGCATCCGACTGGACTTAGCGTCCGTCGCCCATCCGCAGTCAAACGGCCAGGTGGAGCGAGCAAACGACCTCATCCTATCCGGCATCAAGCCCCGGCTGGTCGAACCACTGGAGCGTTCGGCCGGCTGTTGGCTTGAGGAGCTGCCAGCCGTCCTCTGGAGTCTGCGCACGACTCCAAACAAGTAAACCGGCTTCACACCTTTCTTCCTCGTCTACGGTGCTGAAGCCGTCATCCCGACGGACATAGAATTCGACTCCCCGCGAGTCACCATGTACACCAAGGAGGAAGCAGAAGAAGCACGACAAGACGGCGTCGATCTGCTGGAAGAGGGCCGGCTGTTGGCACTCAGTCGGTCCGGCATCTACCAGCAGAGCCTGCATCGATACTACAACATGAAGGTTAGGCCAAGATCTTTCCAAGAGGACGACCTTGTGCTCCGACTGATCCAGCGGACAGCCGGCCAGCATAAGCTGTCGGCACCTTGGGAAGGCCCCTTCATTGTCAGCAATGTGTTGGGCAACGACTCCTACTACCTGATTGACGCTCAGAAGCCCCGAGCACACAAGAGAGACGACTCCGACAAAGAGTCGGAACGGCCATGGAATGCAAACCTCCTTCGAAGATTTTACAGTTAATTCAGTATGTATCACGCTACCCCTTTGTATTAAAGTACCGAGACTTCGGCCCCCCCGAGATGAGCTCGGGGACTGCCCCTTTTGATTATCTGTATGATAAGAATTATGCCTTCAAGTATGCTACTTCTTGCTATGCCGCTTGGCGCCGGGCCCGACTAGTCGGCCCGGGGACTCGCCGTCTGGCGCCATGAAATGTTTCCTGAAGTCGGACAAGTAGTGTGCGGCGCCTAAGCCGTCTCCTGCCAGAAGCCGCAACTCGCAGAGTGACTGTTCGATAGGCAGGAGTAAGGATGAATGGGTGTCCACACGAAAAATGGCTAAGGACCTAAAACATTAACATAGCCTAAGCCAGCTTCCATCCCCCTTTTACAAGCCGACTCGCGAGTATTCGGCTTGCCGCTTTCTATCCAACTTGTTAAATAAACTCCAATGAAAGGCAAGTACTTGCCTTCCCCAAAGTAGCCAGACATTTGGTCCAGCGGCAGCCCGCAGAGCGGTCGTCCGGCTGACAAAGCGGCAACTAGGGGAAGGCGGCAAAGGAAAAAGCCAAAGGAGCAATGAGCAAGGAAAGATAGAACGGGGATCAATATTTACATAAGCATAGGCCCATTGGCCGAATCTTCAGACAGAGGTTCAAAATACGCCCCGAGGGTGGAATTGTGCAAATTAACAAGTTCCTCAAAGACTTTCTAGAACAGATAAATAAAGCCAGAAGGCAGCCT
>NC_057807.1:124905367-124952230 GCF_018294505.1 Triticum aestivum | reverse complement strand
CTCGGCTTGATCGCCGCCAGCGGCAGTCGGCCCGGTCGGACGCGGCTCATTGCTATAGGCGCGGTCGAGCTGAGGCTGGTCGCCCGCTCCGCCTTCTGGCGCCTCCATCTCGCCTTCGTCCTCCGCCTCGCCTTCTTCTTCGGTGCTGGAGTCAATCACCTCCGCCGAGTCCTCGCCATATTCTGGGTTCATCCCGAACCATTCTGGCGGAACCTCCTCGCCGCCTTCAGCCCGCTCGGGGACGAAGACACTGGTGTCCGTGTAGTCAGCGATGGCCGCCGCACGCTCGACAAGGGCGCCCTCCACAGCCTCCAGCTCGGCCTGGGGCTCTGACCGGAACGCGACCAGACGGTCCAGGTCTAGCCCCGGATACCACGCCTTGACGAATTCCAAGGCCCGGCGCGCTCCGGCCCGGGCCGAGGAACCATTCCAGGCCTCAAGACGGCCGGCTGCGACCTCCAGCCAGTCGGCAGTCCGATTGGCGGTGCGCAGAGCCGGCATGTTTGGCCACAGGGCGGCAACTGCCTGGGCACCGACACGCTGAAGCCGGCGCATCAGCCGATGGGCCGGACGAAGACGGGCCTCGATGCTCAGAAGCTGCTCATCGACGATCAGGGGAGCATTGGCGGCAATCACCTCGCCGCTTGCCTTTCGCGCCTCACGATCAGCCTCGATGGCCAGAGGGACTGCCTGCGAGTGGCCAGGGAAGAAGTCTGCCAAGACAAAAAAGAAGCAAGTCAAAAAATCAGAAGTCAGCCTGACACATAGTCGGAAACTGAAAGAAAGAAACTCACCGTCGACGATGTCCTCAATCTCATGGAAGCCGGAGGTCAGCATCGCCTCCTTGTCGGTCCAGGAGGAGTGTTCACTCTCGAACTCGGCCAGCAGAGCAGCCTCCTTCTTCTCGGCCTCGTCCTGTGCTTTCTTGAGCAGCTCCTTCTGCTCGGCCAGCTGCGCAACAAGCAGATCGCGCTCCACAGCAAGCTTGCTGCACTCCTCCCCCTTGGCGCGCAAGGTGGTGTTAACTTCACCCAGCTGCTCCTGGAGAGTGGCGTTAGCCCCTGAAGAACGAAAGAAAGAGACGAATAAATCGTCAGCAAAGAAGATCGCCGGGAAGATCCGGCCTGACTACTCAGCAGTCGGCCCGAATCTCGGGGACTACAGCCCGCGGGTGCGCCAGCGCGCCCCCGCGAAAAAGAAGAATGAAAGAAAGAGACGAATAAATCGTCAGCAAAGAAGATCACCGGGAAGATCCGGCCTGACTGCTCAGCAGTCGGCCCGAATCTCGGGGACTACAGCCCGCGGGTGCGCCAGCGCGCCCCCGCAAAAAAGAAGAACAAGGAAGGAGACGTGGAAGTCATCAAGAAAGAAGATCGCCGGGAAGATCCGGCCCGACTGCTCAGCAGTCGGCCGAATCTTGGGGACTACAGCCCGTGGGTGCGCCAGCGCGCCCCCGCGAAGAAGAGATGAAAAAAGAACTTACTCCGGCTTTCTGTCAAATCGGTAGTCCGCTTGCTCAACTCCTCAACATTGCGGTTGAAGGCAGTGGCGCGGAGGTTGTGATACTCCTGCAAACAAAGATTTCAGACAAAAATAAGTACTTGGAACTCGCCAGAGGGAGTTCCGAGCCGCCTTCTCAGCAGCCGGCCCGAAACTCGGGGACTACACCCAGTGGGTGCGCTGGCGCGCCCCCACAGAGAAGAGCAAGAAAGACAAGAATCAAAGAGGAAAACATACCCGGACGGCCGCTCGCGACGCTAGATGCGCCTTGGTGCAGAGCTAGAGGGCGTCGCCTTCGGCTAGCAGCTTCGCTTGGACATGCAGAAGCGCCTGGTTTAGCGGGCCCGTGCCGCCTCCACACACCCACCCAGCAGGCGCCGTGCTCGTCGCCTCGGTGTCTGGGATGGCCGAGCAGGCATCACCGACCTCCAGGGGCCGCGGCGCCGAAGGCGCCTTCTCGAGGCGGCGGCGCACTGGCGAGGCAACCTGAAGAAGCAGCCTCGCCTCATCCTTAGTCGGCGGCACCGGCGGGCCTGCCGGCTGTTTGCCGTGGGCTCTCCCAGACGGTGGTGGAGGCGGAGGCGGCGGCACTAGCATGTCTGATATGGAGGCCTCGCCGCTCTCCTTCTCCACGATGGGGTTCTCGGCGCCGGCTTCTCCGGTCTGTCCCGTGAATTCCGGAGGCGGCGGTGCGGAGGACAGTGGGGCGACAAGCAACACCGATTGGCGACGTGCGGCCTCCTCAGCTCGCCGTCTCGCCGCAAGGGCGGCTTCAGCGTCCTCCAGCTTCTTCTGGGTGGAGGCAGCCTCCTTCTCGGTCTCTGCCTTCTCCAGGCGGTCGGCCTCCTCCTCGTCGCGCTTCTCCCGCGCGTTTCGCTTCGTCGCCTCCCGGAGGTCGGCGGCGGGGTCGACCCACCGAGTATTGGCGGACGTCTCTGCCGACCCCATGACGGAGGGGACGGCGACTCTCTCAAGGGAAAGGAGGGCCCTGAAGAAAGAGGGGGAGGAGTGTAAAAGAAGACTCAGACAAGATTCACCGGAGAAAAATAAAGACAAAAGCGAAAAAACTTACGCATAGACTAGCGGCGGCCTTCTCACTTCCCTACGGAAGCGGTTGGCCTTTGCGGCCGCCTCCTCCCGCTTGGTCGCGGCGGCCGCCCCCTTGAACTTCTTCAACTTACCGCTGGGCACACTCGGCCCGGCGTGGCGCCTCTTCGCGCCGCCTTGGCCGGCCAGGCCGGCGGAGGAACCAGCGCCCGAAGGGCCGACCCTTAGCTGATGGCGCGCGACGACTTCCCCTTCGGCGTCGTCCTCAGGCCAGTCGGCGAAGGTGGCCGAGGGCCTGAGGCCGCTTTCCGCTCCTCCTCCTCCGCCTTCAGTGTCAGCTTCCATCACCGCCGCCCCCAAGTTGGGGTCGTCCGACTCGGGTCTCGGTGGCCGCTCATCTGACAGATCAGGTGAGGCCGGCCTTGGAGCGGGAGGACTCGGCGCACCACGAAGGCGGCCAGCAAGTCGGCCCCGACGAGGCCCTCCGACTGCGTCAAGACTCGGAGTCGCGCTACGGCGGCGGCTCCGGCGGGAGTCAGCGTCTTGACTCAATGAGACCAACTGGGGAGCCTTCCAACTGGGGCGCGGGCTTCATAAGGCGGCAGATTAACCCAGTCGCCGTCGGGGGCGAGGTTCTTCACGTAGAAGTACGAGCGCTGCCACATCTTCACCGACTTGATCAGCGAGATGGAAGGGAAGGGGTTGTCGGCCGTCGAGCGCCGCATCGCGATGAAGGCACCACACTAAGCCGGCACGCCGGCGACGTGCATGTCGAGCTTAGATGAGAAGAATTCTCCCCACAGCTCGATGGTGGGGAGAACACCGAGGAAACCTTCACACAAAGTGGCGAAGGCGGACAACAGTACCACCGTATTCGGGGTGAGGTGGTGCGGCTGGAGGCCGTGAAACTCCAAAAAGGAGCAGAAGAAGCCGCTCGCCGGCAGCCCCAGGCCGCGCATGAGGTGCGAGCGGAAGATGACCCGCTCGCCCTCCTCCGGCGCTGGCGATATCTCCCTCGCCGGTGCGGTGCGGGCTTGCACGAGGTGTGCACCGGGGAGGCGGCGCGTCTTGCAAAGGAATTCAATGAGGTCGTCGTTGACCACTGAGCCGTCCCACATGCCGGAACGCACGGCCGGAGCCGTGGTGGCGGAGGAAGAGCTCATCGCTGGCTGGTTCGGTGTGGTTCTGCTCGCCGGCGGCAAGAAGAAGGAGAGGAGGCAGGAAGAGATGGGGATCAGGGGAGATGGGCGCGCGTGCTTTGCCGCTCCACTCCCCCCTCCTACTTATAGCCTTGGAGGCTGAGAAGCCGAGGGGGCGGGTGTGGGATTAACTGCGCCTAGAGCTCCACGCCGCCCCACGATTTAACCCAGGAAGGTACTGCATGCAGTAACGGCGTGGGAAGCCCAACCGTCCACACGGCCGCAGCAGATCCGTTCACATGCAGAGGCACGGTAGTGGCGGGCCCCGCCTGACGGCCCGTCCCGTCGCGCGCGTGGGCTAGGAGACTGCCCCCACCGCGTGGCGCCGCGCGATAGGACCGTGGCGGGCGGCAGCAGGGAAGCATATCATGCACGCCGCCTGGTCTCCCGCCACGACTTTCAAGCTCTTTATAGAGCAAGACGACCCTCTACGAATCCGACTTCGAATAGTCGGCCCAGAGGAAGACGGCAAGCGAAGCCCAGATTCCACCACCGGAAGAATGAAACTGTTGAGGCCCCACAATGTGCCACTCTCGGAGCCTCACCAGCTTCGGGGACTACTGTCGGAGTAATGGGCCACGGGTAGGCTAACCCGAGCCCCAGAACCTTTCAAGACATCGGGGCAGGCCGCGCCCCTCAAGCCGAGTCTCAGATGGCGACTCCAAGATAAGCCGAGTCTCAGATGGCGACTCCAAGATAAGCAGAGTCCCAGATGGCGACTCCAAGATAAGCCGAGTCTCAGATGGCGACTCCAAGATAAGCCAACTCATGGCCGGCGACTTCCGGAGGAGCCGGCTATGGAGAGTCGGCCAACGACTCTACTCTCGTCACGATAGGCGAGGCGGGTACGACCACGACGTGGCCGTCACCTCCTACTTACAAGGGGCCGGCATGGCTACAGTGTGCCGTACTGCTGGAGATCTCCGGCATGGCCCGACACTGTTGCCCTGCCAGCCCTGACCTCAGCCACAGTGTGCGGCGCACTGTGGCCACGATGGCCTACCTGTACGGCTCAGAGACGGCGGACCCGCCAGTCAGTGAGAGCATGGAAGACGGCGGATACGCCTCGAAGGCCGCCCCATGGGAGTCGGCTCCCCAGAGTCGGCCGGCCTCTCCCATGGGTCCCATGCGCCATTAACCAGACAAGACGGGAAGAAACGACAGTGATCGCCCGATAGACGGCAGCACTATTGCCATGACCCCGTGACCGAGCCTGCGTCATCAGAATCACGGCTACAGTACCGGACTCGCCGGCGGGGCCCGCAAGCCGGCGGGCCCCAGCAGTCGGCGGAGAAGACGGCGGCCTGTGAGACAGACGGCTGGGACCCGCGCCCAGCCGGATTACCATTGTACCCCCGGGGGGTAGGCCTATATAAACCCCCCGGGGCACCCATGCAAAGGGTTGGCATCCATTAGCCTTAGACCAGATCACATAGGAAGGATAGAGCTAGCCTTGCCTTCTCCTACCTCCCGAATATAGCTCTAGGAGCAACCTTGTAGTCACTACGCCTTAGTGATCATGCGGAGACCCTGCAGAGCAGCAGTAGGGGTGTTATCTCCCCGGAGAGCCCCGAAGCTGGGTAAGATTCGCCGGCGTGCATGCCTTCGCCTAATCCCGTTTCCTGGCACCGGTGACATTCTACTCGCTCCCACCATGATAAGCCATCCTTTGGCATATGTCGCACCCAACCCCCAACAACTAACTTGTTGGAAATAATACATACCGATGTATGCGGTCCAATGAGTGTCGATGCTCGTGGCGGGTATCGTTATTTTCTGACCTTCATAGATTATTTGAGCAGATATGTGTATATCTACTTAATGAAGCACAAGTCTGAAACATTTGAAAAGTTCAAAGAATTTCAGAGTGAAGTGGAGAATCATCGTAACAAGAAAATAAAGTTTCTACAATCTGATCGTACAGAAGAATATTTGAGTTATGAGTTTGGCCTTCAATTTTAAAACAATGTGGAATAGTTTCACAGATCACGCCACATGGAACAACACAGCATAATGGTGTGTCCGAACGTCGTAACCGCACTTTATTGGATATGGTGCGATCTATGATGTATCTTACCGACTTACCACTATCATTTTGGGGTTATGCATTAGAGATAGCTGCATTCACTTTAATAGGGCACCATCTAAATCCATCACGACGACACCGTATGAACTATGGTTTAGCAGTAAACCTAAGCTGTCGTTTCTTAAAGTTTGGAGTTGCGATGCTGATGTAAAAAAGGGGTTTTCAACCTGATAAGCTCGAACCCAAATCGGAGAAGTGCGTCTTCATAGAATACCCAAAGGAAACTGTTGGGTACACCTTCTATCACAGATCTGAAGGCAAAAACATTCGTTGCTAAGAATGGATCCTTTCTAGAGAAGGAGTATCTCTTGAAAGAAGTGAGTGGGAGGAAAGTAGAGCTTGATAAGGCAATTGTACCTTCTCTCGAATTGGAAAGTAGTTCATCACAGAAATCAGTTCCAGTGATTCCTACACCAATTAGTGAGGAAGCTAATGATGATGATCACGAAACTTCAGATTAAGTTACTACAGAACCTTGTAGGTCTTCCAAAGTACAGTCCGCACCAGAGTGGTATGGTAATCCTGTTCTAGAAGTCATGTTACTAGACCATGATGAACCTACGAACTATGAGGAAGCGATGATGAGCCCAGATTCCGCGAAATGGCTTGAGGCCATGAAATCTGAGATGGGATCCATGTATGAGAACAAATTGTGGACTTTGGTGGAGTTGCCCGATGATCGGCAAGCCATATTGTATAAATGGATCTTCAAAGAGGAAAGACAGACGCTGATAGTAGTGTTACTATCTACAAAGCTCGACTTGTCGCAAAAAGGTTTTCGACAAGTTCAAGGTGTTGACTACAATGAGATTTTCTCAACTGTAGCGATGCTTAAATCTGTCCGAATCACGTTAGCAATTGCCACATTTTATGAAATCTAGCAAATGGATGTCAAAACTGCATTCCTTAATGGTTTTCTTAAAGAAGAGTTGTATATGATGCAACCAGAAGGTTTTTTCAATCCTAAAGGTGCTAACAAAATATGCAAGCTCCAGCGATCCATCTATGGACTAGTGCAAGCATCTTGGAGTTGGAATATACGCTTTGATGAGTTGATCAAAGCATATGGTTTTATACAGACTTTTGGAGAAGCCTGTATTTACAATAAAGTGAGTGGGAGCACTACAGCCTTTCTGATAAGTATGTGTGAGTGACATATTGTTGATCAGAAATAATGTAGTATTTTTCTAGAAAGCATAAAGGAGTATTTGAAAGAAGTTTTTCAAAGAAAAACCTCGGTAAAGCTACTTACACATTGAGCATCAAGATTTATAGAGATAGATCAAGACGCTTGATAAGATTTTTCAATGAATACATACCTTGATAAGATTTTGAAGTAATTCAAAAAGGAACAGCCAAAGAAGAAGTTCTTACCTGTGTTCCAAGGTGTGAAATTGAGTAAGACTCAAAACCCGACCATGGCAGAAAATAGAAAGAGAATGAAAAGTCATTCCCTATGCCTCAGTCATAGGTTCTATAAAGTATGCTATGCTGTGTACCAGACCTATTGTATACCTTGCTCCGAGTTTGGCAAGGGAGTACAATTTTGATCTAAGAGTAGATCACTGGACAGCGGTCAAGAATATCCTTAGTGAGGACTAAGGAAATACTTCTTGATAATGGAAGTGATAAAAGAGCTCGTCGTAGAAAGTTACAACGATGCAAGCTTTTACACCAAACCAGATGACTCTAAGTCTCAATTTGGATACATATTGAAAGTGGGAGCAATTAACTAGAGTAGCTCCGTGCAGAGCATTGTAGACATAGAATATTTGCAAAATACATACGGCTCTGAATGTGACAGACCCGTTTACTAATCTTCTCTCACGAGCAAACCATGATCATACCTTAGTACTCTTAAGTTGTTAATCATGTAACAATGTGAACTAGATTATTGACTCTAGTAACCCTTTGGGTGTTGATCACATGACCATGTGAACTATGGGTATTAATCACATACATATGTGAATATTGGTTTTAAATCACATGGCGATGTGAACTAGATTATTGACTCTAGTGCAAGTGGGAGACTGAAGGAAATATTCCCTAGAGGCAATAATAAAGTTATTATTTCCTTATTTCATGATAAATGTTTATTATTCCTGCTAGAATTGTATTAACCGGAAACATAATACATGTGTGAATACATAGACAAACATAGTGTCACTAGTATGCCTCTACTTGACTAGCTCGTTAATCAAAGATGGTTAAGTTTCCTAACCATAGACATGAGTTGTCATTTGATTAACGGGATCACATCATTGGGACAATGATGTGATTGACTTGACCCATTCCGTTAGCTTAGCACTTGATCGTTTAGTATGTTGCTATTGCTTTCTTCATCACTTATACATGTTCCTATGACTATGAAATTATGCAACTCCCATTTACCGGAGGAACACTTTGTGTGCTACCAAATGTCACAACGTAACTGGGTGATTATAAAGGAGCTCTACAGGTGTCTCCGAAGGTACATGTTGAGTTGGCATATTTCGAGATTAGGATTTGTCACTTCGATTGTCGGAGAGGTATCTCTGGGCCCTCTCGGTAATGCACATCACTATAAGCCTTGCAAGCAATGTGACTAATGAGTTAGTTGCATGATGATGCATTACATAACAAGTAAAGAGACTTGCCGGTAACGAGATTGAACTAGGTATTGAGATACCGACGATCGAATCTCGGGCAAGTAACATACCGATGACAAAGGGAACAATGTATGTTGTTATGCTGTTTGACCGATAAAGATCTTCGTAGAATATGTGGGAGCCAATATGAACATCCAGGTTCCGCTATTGGTTATTGACCGGAGACGTGTCTCAGTCATGTCTACATAGTTCTCGAACCCGTAGGGTCCGCACGCTTAAGGTTTCGATGACAGTTATATTATGAGTTTATGAGTTTTGATGTACCGAAGTTTGTTCAGAGTCCTGGATGAGATTACGGACATAACGAGGAGTCTCGAAATGGTCGAGACATGAAGATTGATATATTGGAAGCCTATATTTGGATGTCGATCGGAAGTGTTCCGGGTGAAATCGGGATTTTACCGGAGTACCGGGAGGTTACCGGAACCCCCCGGGAGCTTAATGGGCCTATATGGGCCTTAGTGGAAATAGAGGGCAGCAAGGGGGTGTGGGGCGCCCCCCCCCCCAAGGCCCAAACCGAATTGGTTTAGGGCAAGGGGGGCCGGCCCCCCTCTTTCCTTCTCCCCCTCTCCCTTTCCTTCCCCTCTCCTAGTCCAACAAGGAAGAAGGGAGTCCTACTCTTGGTGGGAGTAGGACTCCCCATGGCGCGCCCCGTCCTAGGCCGGCCGCCCACTCCCCCTTGGCTCCTTTATATACGGGGGTAGGGGGCACCGCTAGACACAACAATTGATCTCTTGGTCTCTTAGCCGTGTGCGGTGCCCCCCTCCACCATAGTCCTCGATAATATTGTAGCGGTGCTTAGGCGAAGCCCTATGACGGTAGAACATCAAGACCGTCACCACGCCATCGTGCTGACGGAACTCTTCCCTGACATTCTGCTGGATCGAAGTACGGGGATCGTCATCGAGCTGAACGTGTGCTAGAACTCGGAGGTGCCGTAGTTTCAGTGCTTGATCGGTCGGGCCGTGAAGATGTACGACTACATCAACCGCGTTGTTCTAACGCTTCCGCTTTCGGTCTATGATGGTACGTGGACAACACTCTCCCCTCTCGTTGCTATGCATCACCATGATCTTGCATGTGCGTAGGATTTTTTTTGAAGTTACTACATTCCCCAACATTCGGATCACCAAACAGTTACCGTACCGAAGAGTTAGTCTTCGACATCGCCCCCTTTTGCAGTGACTATCAGGCACTGCTCGGATGAACCGCGTTCGCTCGATTCAACGCGGTGCCACATTATGCCTACCGTAAACTCAAGATGCCCGGTCCGCGTGGTGTCATCATGGTTAATGGCAGGGCCGAACTTCCCCTCACTGTCGAAGAGTCTACCGCCGCTTCAACAGCAGAAGCAACGAGTGGCACCTTTCAATCGAACCTCGAGTCGACGGTCAAGCTCCCGGACACCGCCAAAGGAGTCCGAACTACGGTGCGACAGGATAGCCCGGCTCATCTGGAGCTCAGTTAAACACTCCGGCAAAAATTAAGACAGTCCATGTACTGCGGCTCAACCGCTCTGTGGCACACAAACAGTTCTTGCATTTTCTTTGCAGGTTCACCTTTGCATAGGCCAGGACTGATGGTGTGGAAACAGTTCAAACGCATAAGGGAATCTTTAGATATTCCCCCCGATGACCATCCGACTACACTCCGGATCCGCATACAACTTCCTCCCGCCTGGTCCCAGCAGGTTCCGCAGTCACCTACACTCATACGCATAGACGTATTATTCAAATACAACATGTGGATTTATATGACGCTTATCTGCTGTTATTTCTTATTGAAACTCTTTTGTCAAAAAGCAGCTGCACATCGTATGCCTTAATATGCCAGGGGCTTCATTATACCCATAATACAACAATAAAGTCCGAACACCTTCATGGCAGTTTGGCACCTCGAACTTATAGCATTATATGCATCAACTCTGAATCATGTCTTGGGTCAATAGTTGGGTTTGCCCGAATCCCATGTTTTGGTACCTTATGTTCCGCTATATCGGCTAAGGTAGCATAGGGAGAACTACTGCAATTGTGTCCCGGTTCTTCCGGACAAGCACCTCAGTAGAGAAAGGTGAAAACTGACTATCATGATACAGCGAGAGCTGGTCAGCTGTTCGAGAGGTTGTAAAATCTTTAAGGATTTCTTCGCATAATGACATAACCAATGCAGCGTGTGATGGATGGGCTTTTCTTCCAATCAGGTGCTTATAGAGCCCCTCGTGTGGTCTTCCGAATACCAGGGGCTGCGCCTACCTTCCTTTTGTCAAACACCTATGGCTAAGTGAGAATGATAAAGCCCTATAGTCCGATTGCCTGGTTCGTTGTGCTGAACACCTCCTTCAAGGACCCACGACTGGGATAAAGAGTGCTCAGGTTTATCCCGAACACCCCCGTACTTACTATGTGGGGGCAGAAGCCGACGACTAGCCAACTCTCATGATTAATATATAAAATAGCCGCACAACAATAAATAATAGAAATGACCTTGTTCAACATTACAAAGGACAACATGACTGTATTCCTGGAAATATAATGTCCTTGGTGCATTGCTCCACCGCAAGGTGGGCTCCTTTCAAGACACCATCATAATATAATCCGGGCTTGCGGTGCTCCTTCCCCTCCGGTGGTCCCTTGGTTATCAGCTTTTCTGCATCCATCTTCCCCCAGTGCACCTTTGCATGGGCGAAGGCCATTCGCGCACCCTCCATACAGACCGACCGCTTGATGACTTCGAGTCGAGGGCAGGCACTCACAAGCCGCTTCACGAGCCCAAAGTAACTGCTTGGAATTGACTCGGCGGGCCATAGCTGGATAATTAAATCCTTCATGGCTAGCTCGGCTGCCTTATGCAGTTTGATCAGCTGTTTCAGTTGATCGGCAAAAGGCACCGGATAATTCGATGACAGATACTGCATCCAGAAGAGTTTACCCGGAGTGTTCCTTTCTTCGGCTCGGTAGAATTGGGCGGCATCAGATATGCTGCGTGGCAGCTCCGCAAATACCCCTGGAGAAATCAGAATTCAAACTATCAACTTGATTTTCTCCTTTCAACTACCCGCTTTGTATAGAAAAATCCTTACCAGCCGCAATTTTCCTCGCCTCCTGGATTTCCCTCAGGGCACCTTGGGCTTCCCCCCGGGCATCACTTGCGGCTTGGCGAGCTTGGGAGAGTTCGGACTCTTTCCCTGATAAACTCTGCTCCAAGGTATCACATTTCATCACGGCCTCTTGAAGCTCTCGCTCAGCTTCAATAACTCGAGCCTCGTGCTTTTTGCGAAGAGCCTGCTCTGCGGATGCCTTCTTCTCGTCTTCGGCCACAACCTTCTTAAGAGCCTCAATTTCGACCGTTTCCCCTAGAGCACATCATAAAAATATTTTCATCATGCACACTTATTCATTTGTGCTCAATGAACAAGGTTTCTGCATACCTTGGTTATCCTCCAGCTATTTCTTCACTCGGCCAAGTTCTCCTTCGGCCCGCTCCAGACTATGCCTCAGTCCGTATACTTCCGCAACATGAGAGGCGGCAGTTGCTACAGACGCCTTCTTATTAGAAGAGATAGATGTCATCAAGTGAGTCTCCTGCGAACATAAATTTGATCCTCTGTCCGGTTCTTTCTTTCACTAAAGAGTGTATCAGGGGCTGCTATCTATACTATGACACTCTTCCAAACCTCATAAAACATACCTCAAATCCTCTTATAAGGCTGATACAGGATTCATTCAGTCCACTCTCAGCGGACTGAATCTTCTCAATCACCGCACCCATAAGTGCACGGTGTTCATCGATGATGGAGGCGCTTTTCAGCGCCGCCAATAAAGTATTCTGCACCTCTGGTTGGACAGAGGTTGCCGGTGGAACAGGTACACCCCCTCCAGTCGAGGGAAGTCACCTGCCGGATTCTGGAGCCGTATTCGTCTCTGGGATCGCGTCCGGCTGGGGGCCGAATCCAAGATCGCCCCCGCCGTCGACGCCCATGGGAGCCTTCTCTCCCATGTGTCCGGACCCGGAAGTTTGACCTTCTGGCGCCGCCTTTACGATTCCCCCCCCCTCCTTGGCATGGGTCCTCCTGGGACGAAACCTCAGTGTCATTCACATGTTTGGGGGAAGGGACCTTCGGGGGTGTCCCGCTCTCCATAGCATCTGAACCTAGTAAATCCTCCGACGAGGATTGTTTGGTGCGGGACCTCGCCAAACTGTAAAAAGTATGGCTCAGACTAAAATATTATGCCGTGACAAGTCTGGACGCATAAGCGTGTTCGGATTTTATACTCACAAGTTCACCAGGGGCTGGGCCTTGGGATCCCACTCCGGGCTGCTATCGGCGGCGGTGGTGGACTCCTCTGGAAGAGGAGTTTTTCCCCTCTTAGGCGACTCGGCCTCCAAGGATGTGGAGGCCGTCCTTTTCTTTCTTCCCCTCGCTGGGGATTCGTCTTCCTCCTCCTCGTCCTCTTTGAAGGAAGAACATGCATTGGACTCTTCGGATTTTGTGTCCGAAGCACCACGACAACGGAGGCTGCCCCTGGTTTTCTTGGCCTCCTTCTCGGCCTTCTTCTTCGGCGCCTTGTAAGGCGCCGAGACCAGCATCTTCGTCAAAAGTGGGCCGGCCAGTTCTTCTGGTAGCGGGGCCGGACAGTAGATCCGCCCCGCCATCTTCGCCCAGCCCTAGGAGAGTTGTGGGAAACACATTAAGCATTTTCCTGAGGATATGCAAATAAAACATATGAATCGTTAACATACAACGACTTACCGAACTTGCAGGGCGGGACAGTTGGTACCCACGGTCCTCGGTCGAGTCCGGCCACGATTTGCTGGACTTAAAAAGCACCTTCCAGATGTCCTTGTGCGAGGAGCCAAAGAGCTCTAGCAGGGTCTGGTGCTTGGTCGGGTGAAACTCCCATAAATTGCAAGCCCGGTATTGACAAGGTAGAATCCGGTGAACTAACATCACCTAGACTACATTGGCGAGTTTGATGTTCTTGTCTTCCATATCCTAGACGCGCGTCTGGAGCACCGACAGTTTGTTTGACGAGGCCCAGTCCAGGCCCTTCTTGGGCCAGGACGTAAGTCGCGGGGGGGCTCCGGATCTGAATTCCGGAGCAGCGGCCCAATTTTTGCCGCGCGGATCAGTGATGTAAAACCACTGCTGCTGCCACTCCTTGACAGAATCATTGAAAGTACCTGTTGGACATGTAACATTGAGCATCTTGCTCACCATGGCGCCTTCGCACTCGGCGTGCTCGCCACTCACTAACTTGGGCTTCACATTAAAAACCTTCAGCTATAAGCCGAAGTGTGGCGGGATGCGGAGAAAGGCCTCGCACACGACGATGAATGTCGAGATGTTGAGGAAGGAATTGGGGGATAGATCATGAAAATCAATCCCGTAATAATACATGATGCCGCGAACGAATCGATGGAGGGGAAACCCTAGCCCGCGGACAAAATGAGGGAGGAATACCACCCTCTCGTGGGGTTTCGGAGTGGGGACGATCTATCCCGCTGTCGGAAGATGATAGCCGATTCTCTTGGCAAAATACCTGGCCTCCCGAAGCTTTTTGATATCCTTCTCCTGGACGGTAGAGGCCATCCACTTGCCTCCTGCTCCAGATCCGGACATTTTCGGGAAAGATTTTTGGGCGGAGAAGACGAACGCTTGGGCGCTAGGGCTCGAGTGAGGGGGAATGGATGAGCGGAGGAAGAAGAAGGCATGGGTGAAAAAGGGAGTCCTTATACCCTTATAAAGGCAGTAGAGATCGAGCGCCTCCCCACTTGCCCGGTAAACTCGCTTATTCCCCAAGTGCCATGATTGATGGCGCGGTTGGGTTACCCACACCTGTATTGATGAGAATCCCATGATAAGGGGACACGATCTCTGCTTCGACAAGACGTGCCAGTAAAACCGCCTCGCGATATGTGCGGTGTCAGGTTGAGAAAAATGGTTCGAATAATGACCGGGCCACAACGTGATATCACGCTATGAAAAGTTGTTAGGAGATTAGATTTGTGGAATATTGTGCTCTCTATGGTGGTTTGTGGAATTTGTTTTGTAGAGCCGGACACGATCCTTGTGTTCAAAATCTTCTATGGAGTATTCGGAGAAGGAACCCGCCTTGCAATGCCGAAGACAATCTACGCGCCGGACTCATCGTCATTGAAGCCTGGTTCAGGGGCTACTGAGGGAGTCCGGGATTAGGGGGTCCTCGGACAGCCGGACTATATACTTTGGCCAGACTATTGGACTATGAAGATACAAGATTGAAGACTTCGTCCCGTATCCGGATGGGACTCTCCTTTGCATGGAAGGCAAGCTTGGCAATTTGGATATGTAGATCTCCTTCTCTGTAACCGACTCTGTGTAACCCTAGCCCCCTCCGAGTCTATATAAACTGGAGGGTTTAGTCCATAGGACAACAAAAATCATAATCATAGGCTAGCTTCTATGGTTTAGCCTCTACGATCTCGTGGTAGATCAACTCTTGTAATACTCATATCATCAAGATCAATCAAGCATGAAGTAGGGTATTACCTCCATCGGGAGGGCCCGAACCTGGGTAAACATCGTGCCCCCCGCCTCCTGTTACCATTAGCCTTAGACGCACAGTTCGGGACCCCCTACCCAAGATCCGCCAGTTTTGACACCGACAACGGTCGTCATCTAGAAGTGATCCTGAAGACTACTTACGTTCAATCATAACCCAAACCGTGTTCACTTCCCGGACTCCGCCGAGAAGAGACCATCATGGCTACACACGCGGTTGATGCATTTTAATTAAGACAAGTGTCAAGTTCTCTACAATCAAATATTAACAAATTCCCATCTGCCACATAACCGCAGGCACGACTCTCGAAAGTTTATACCCTGCAGGGGTGTCCCAACTTAGCCCATCACAAGCTCTCACGATCAATGAAGGATATTCCTTCTCCTGAAAAGACCCGATCAGCCTCGGAATCTCGGTTACAAGACATTTCGACAATGGTAAAACAAGTCCAGCAAGACCGCCCGATGTGCCGACAAATCTCAATAGGAGTCGCATGTATCTCGTTCTCAGGGCACACCGGATGGGCAAGACATCGGGTTGGCATAGTCCCTGGTTGCCCAGGGGGCGCCGGACATCGCCCGGTTTGGACCAACACTTGGAGAAGCACTGGCCCGGGGGGGGGGGGGGTTAAAAAAAGATGACCCTCGCACTCACGAAAACCCAAGGGAAATTTAGTAGGTTGTTAGGCAAATGAGAAACCAAGGTTGGGCCTTGCCGGAGGAGTTTTGTTCAAAGCGAACTGTCAAGGGGTTCCCATAAACCCGACCACGCGAGGGACGCAAAAATCAAGGAACATAACACCGGTATGATAGAAACTAAGGCGGCAAGAGTGGAACAAAACACCAGGCATAAGGCCGAGCCTTCCACCCTTTACCAGGTATATAGATGCATTAATTATATAAGATATATTGTGATATCCCAACATGTTCATGTTCCAACATGGAGCAATCTTCAACATCACCTGCAACTAACAACGCTATAAGAGGGGCTGAGCAAAAGCGGTAACTTAGCCAAACAACGGTTTGCTAGGAAGGTGGGTTAGAGGCTTGACATGGCAATATGGGAGGCATGGTAAACAAGTGATAGGTAACGCAGCATAGCGATAGAATGAAGCAACTAGCAAGCAAAGATAGAAGTGATATCGAGGGTAATGGTCATCTTGCCTGAGATCCCGCAAGGAAGAAGAACGAGTCCAAGAAGAAGAAAAATGGACGTAGTCGAACAAATCCTCACAACTCATGAATGAAACCGAAGCTACCGAGAGAAGCAAACTGGAAAGAAGAAAACAACATGGTTGATACGTCTCCAACCTATCTAAATTTTGATTGTTCCATGCTATTATATTACCCCTTTTGGATGTTTATGGGCTTTATTTTACACATTTATATCATTTTTGGGACTAACCTACTAACCGGAGGCCCAGCCCATATTGCTGTTTTTTTTGCCTATTTTAGTATTTCGAAGAAAAGGAATATCAAACGGAGTTCAAACGGAATGAAACCTTCGGGAGCATGATTTTTGGAACAAATCTGATCCGGAGAGCTTGGAGTGCAAGTCAAGAAGCTCCTGAGGGCCCCACAAGATAGGGGGCCGCGCCCCCCTGTAGGGTGCGCCCCCCTGTCTCGTGGGCCCCTCGGGCATCCACCGACGTACTTCTTCCTCCTATATATACCTATGTACCCCGAAAACATCCAGGAGCACCACGAAACACAATTTCCACCGCCGTAACCTTCTGTATCCGCGAGATCTCATCTTCGAGCCTTCGCCGGCACTCTGCCGGAGGGGGAATCAACCATGGAGGGCTTCTACATCAACATCCTTGCCCCTCCGATGAGTTGTGAGTAGTTTACCACAGACCTACGGGTCCATAGTTATTAGCTAGATGGCTTCTTCTCTCTTTTTGGATCTCAATACAATGTTCTCCCCGTCTCTTCTGGAGATCTATTCGATGTAAACTCTTTTTGTGGTGTGTTTGTCGAGATCCGATGAATTGTGGGTTTATGATCAAGTTTATCTATGAATAATATTTGAATCTTCTGAATTCTTTTATGTATGATTGGGTTATCTTTGCAAGTCTCTTCGAATTATCAGTTTGGTTTGGCCTACTAGATTGGTCTTTCTTGCCATGGGAGAAGTGCTTAGCTTTGGGTTCAATCTTGCGGTGTTCTTACCCAGTGACAGAAAGGGTTGCAAGACACGTATTGTATTGTTACCATCGAGGATAACAAGATGGGGTTTATATCATATTGCATGTGTTTATCCCTCTACATCATGTCATCTGGCTTAATGCGTTACTTTGTTCTTATGAACTTAATACTCTAGATGCAGGCAGGAGTCGGACGATGTGTGGAGTAATAGTAGTAGATGCAGGCAGGAGTCGGTCTACTTGTTATGGACGTGATGCCTATATACATGATCATGCCTAGATAATCTCATAACTATGCGCTTTTCTATCAATTGCTCGATATTAATTTGTTCACCCACCGTAATACTTATGGTATCATGAGAGAAGCCTCTAGTGAAACCTATGCCCTCGGGTCTATCTCTTATTATATTTTCTTTCCATCTACCTTTATTTGCATCTTTACTTTTTGCATCTATCTTATAAAATACCAAAAATATATCTATCCTATCATACTATCTTTATTAGATCTCACTTTTGCAAGTGGCCGTGAAGGGATTGACAACCCCTTTATTGCATTGGTTGCGAGTTCTCAGTTTGTTTGTGTAGGTGCGTGGGACTTTTGAGGAGCCTCCTACTGGATTGATACCTTGGTTCTCAAGACTGAGGGAAATACTTACGCTTCACTTTGCTACATCACCCTCTCCTCTTCGAGGAAAACCAACGCAAGCTCAAGATGTAGCAAGAAGGATTTCTGGCGCCGTTGCCGGGGAGGTCTTCGCTCAAGTCAAGACATACCAAGTACCCATCACAAACCCATCTCCCTCACATTTACATTATTTTCCATTTGCCTCTCGTTTTCCTCTCCCCCACTTCACCCTTGCCATTTTATTTGCCCTCTCTTTCCCAATCTCCTCCTCTCTTTCGCTTTCCCTTTTGTTTGCTCATTTGGTTGGAAAAGATGCTTATCTGTTGCTAAACAGAGAACCTAAGATCTATGGATCCTCATCTACTTGCTAATCTTTTTTAAGAGATCCAATTATGATGAACCAATTGCTAGCGAGTTTTGTGCGCTAGATTATCTTTATGAAGCTTTGCTTAAAATTTGTGAATCTGAAAATTACGATGAAGAAATTTATGAAGAGATTCACAATAACTCCTTGAATAAAAAGCATGATTGCAATGATTTTCCTATAAATTCTCTTGATGTCAATTATGCTAATAATATGCAAAACCCTAAGCTTGGGGATGCTAGTTTTGCTATGTCTACTACTTGTTTCAATGACCATGATTGGGGTGATTCTTCTTATAACCTTGAAAATTTATTTAAGCCCCATGATGAATATGAGGTTGATAATAGTGTTTGCAATAATATTGAAAGTGGGTTTGGAGGAGTGTCAACATTAGATCCCACATATTTGGAGTATGTTCAATCTTATGATATTTTTGATAAAAGTGGGTTCGGAAAGGTCATGACTTTAGTTAATGTTAATCCCACTATCTTGGAAGAGTGACAACTTTGCATGCATGTGGATCATGTTGAGAATATGTTTTTTGATAGCTATTTTGTTGAATTTGCCTATGATCCTACATGTAATTATTATGAGAGAGGAAAATATGGTCGTAGAAATTTTTATCTTATTAAATTACCTCTCGTCATGTTGAGATTGCTATCGTCTCTTTCTTCTTCCTTGCGCATACTAGTTTTTGCTTGCCTTGCAATTTTTTTGCTTATAATATGCCTATGCATAGGAAGTGTGTTAGACTTAGATGTGTTTGTCACGTGTTTTATGATGCTCTCTTTGTGCTTCAATTCTTGTCTTTCATGTGAGCATCATTGAAATCTCAATTCCTAGCTAAAAAAGGCTTTAAAGAAAAGCGCTTGTTGGGAGACAACCCAATATTTTTCCTTGCTGGTGCCTCCCGACCAGGGATGATTCCCCTGAAGGTCGTGGTGCTTTGCTCAATGCGGCTCTTGTCTATTTCCATTTTGTTAAGAGTCTCCTCGTAGATGAGGTTTAATCCGTCGCCGCCGTCCATGTGCACTTTAGTAAGCCGGAAGCCGTCCACAATTGTACTAAGAACCAGAGCGGCTGGTGCTCGGACTTTTCGGAATTGAGGTTCGTCACTGGCATTGAAGGTTATGGCCATGTCGTTCCATGGATTTATTGCTGCGGCGTGGCAGACTTCGGCGAGGCTGCGGAGTGCTCGCTTGCACCTATTATTTGAGGCGAAAGTCTTGAAGACTGTCAGTACTGTATTGTTATTTTCAGCGGGATGGTGTTATACAGTATTGTTGATGAGGAGATCCTCGCCGCTCTTGGCCACCTGCCGGAGTATCCAACATGCTCTAAGGCTATGTGTTGGTATGGTGTCCGGTGTACTGTGAATTTTGCATGGCCATTAAGCCATCCCTCCAATACGGTTCTGGTAAACGTTGTAAAATAAGAGAGAATAGCCATAAGTATTGAGAAATAATGTGTAATAACAGCCCATAATGCAATAAATATTGATATAAAAGCATGATGCAAAATGGACGTATCAACTCCCCCAAGCTTAGACCTCGCTTGTCCTCAAGCGGAAGCCGAAATCGAAAAATATGTCCACATGTTTAGAGATAGAGGTGCCGATAAAAATAAAATACGGACATGAGGGCATCATGATCATTCTTATAACAACAACATATATAGATTTTATCATATGATTTCTTATGCTCAAGTAACAATCAATTCACAATGTCAAGTATGGTTCAAAAACTTCATTGGGGACTAACAAACTATAATCTCAGTCATTGAAGCAATTGCAATTTATTGTAACATCAGAAAGAGTCAACAATAGAGCTTTTTAGCAAATTCACATACTCAACTATCTTGTAATCTCCTATAATTGCTAACACTCACACAATACTTGTGGTTATGGAGTTTCAGCCGGACACTGAGAAAGATAGGGGCTTATTGTGTTGCCTCCCAATGTGTTCACCTTTCGGTGATGTCAACAATAATAGCCCATGCTAACTTACATCCAATTGGATATATATATATATATATATATATATATATATATCATGATCTTTCAAACACGAGGAGCTTGCCAAAGGATAAAATGAAAAAGGGAAAGGTGAGGATCACCTTGACTCAAGCATAAAGTGAAAACATAAAGTAAAAGATAGGCCCTTCACAGAGGGAAGCGGAGGTTGTCATGTGCTTTTAGAGTTGGATGCACAAAATCTTAATGCAAAAGAACGTCACTTTATATTGCCCCTTGTATGTGGACCTTTATTATGAAGTCCGTCGCTTTTATTACTTCCAGAACAAGATCGTACAAAGCTTATTTTCTCTGCACTAATAAGTCATGCATATTTAGATAGCAATTTTTATTGCCTGCAACATGACAACTTACTTGAAGGATCTTACTCAATCCATAGGTAGGTATGGTGGACTCTCATGGAAAAACTGGGTTTAAGGATGTTTGGAAGCACAAGTAGTATCTCTACTTGGTGCAAGGAATTTGGCTAGCATGAGGGGGAAAGGCAAGCACAACATGTTCGGAAGGTCAATGACAATATGCTTTAACTGAGATGTGAGAAAACATAAACCATTAGGTTGTCTTCCTTGTCCAACGTCAACTCTTTTAGCATGTCATACTTAATGAGTGCTCCCAATTATAAAAGGTGTCCAAGATAATATATTTATATGTGAACTCCTCTTTCCTTATCACTTCCTATTAATTGCAACAATGACCAAAACTACGTTTATCAACTCTCAACAACTTTTATGCCTCATACTTTCTATATGTGAAGTCATCACTATCCATAAGGTCAATATGAACTCTTTTATTCTTTCTACTTTCTCGAGATCATAGCAACATAGCAAAGCCCTTGACTCAACACTAATCTTTATTATAGATAGCTCACGGACTCGATTACATAAAGAGATCACAAAGAAAAACTCGAAACTACTTGATATCAAAACTTCAATCTACTAGATCAAGATACTACTAAAAGGATCGAACTAAATAAAACGGTAAAGATAGGGGTGTGATGGTGATACGATACCGGGGCACCTCCCCCAAGCTTGGCAGTTGCCAAAGGGAGTGCCCATACCCTTGTGATTATGGCCTCGGAGGTGATGGAGGTGGTGATGATGATGGTGGATAATCGCACATCGAGCATAAAAGCTCCTCCAATTTGGGGATAATGCCCTTGAGTCCGGCGATATGATCCTTCAACAAAATATTCTCCTGCGTGAGATACTTGTTCTGTATGCGAGCTAACTTAACCATCTTGAAAGCTTCAATCTCTGTTGGAGTAAAGAGGTTAGGTAAAGGTTGAGGGATGTCTTCTTCTTTCACCACCGGAGCTTGAACCTCCATGGCCTTCTTGATCCCTTCATCCTTGTTGATCTCCTCTGGTTCTTCTCTTTTAAGCTCTATCTTCAATTGCCAAGCATCCTTGTCTTCGTTGTTGGAGGAGGGTGACGTCATAGTGTTCTTGATCTGCAAAGGAAACAACTCGAAACGAAAACATAGGATAATTGCGTGATACGGTGGTCAAAACCTTCGGGAGTTTATATAATGAAATTTTATCGACAAAAATACGTAACATGCAAGAAAACGGATTCTGGGAGGCACACGAGGTGTCCACGAGACAGGGGGCGCACCCAGTAGGGGGGGCGCGCCCTCCACTCTCGTGGGGGCCTCGTGTCCCTTTCGGACTACTTCTTTCTTCCTAAAATTCTTAAATATTCCAAAACTGATAAAAATTGCCATTGGAGTTGTTTTGGAGTCGGTTTACTTACCGTACCACGTACCTATTCCTTTTCGGAGTCTGGAACGTTCTGGAAAGTGTCCCTTATGTATTCTTCCGAGGTTACGGTTTCAATAATATTAGTTTCAACATTGATAGGATTACCTAAAATATAATGTTTAATTCTTTGACCGTTTACCACCCTCGGACTTGTGTCTTCGAAGTTATTGATTTTTATGGCACCAGAACGATATACCTCCTCAATAACATAGGGACGTTCCCATTTAGAGAGAAGTTTTCCTGCAAAAAATCTTAAACGAGAGTTGAATAATAACACATAATCTCCTACGTTAAACTCACGCTTTTGTATCCTTTTATCATGCCAGCGTTTGACTTTTTCTTTGAATAGCTTGGCATTCTCATAGGCTTGGGTTCTCCATTCATAAAGTGAGCTAATATCAAACAACCTCTTCTCACCAGCAAGTTTGAAGTCATAGTTAAGCTCTTTAATAGCCCAATATGCTTTATGTTCAAGTTCAAGAGGTAAATGACAGGCTTTTCCATAAACCATCTTATAAGGAGACATACCCATAGGATTTTTGTATGCAGTTCTCACTACAAAAAAATACACTTTCGTGATGATACGTGTTTGTCACAGTAGGTCGTGTTTTTTGTCATGCATGTACATCCATGAAAAATTTATGACAGAATCAAGATAGTCATACCTGTGCTGTCGTAGAAGTGTTCCATGACATTACCAAAATTATCATCACGGAAGTGTCCACTTCCATGACGATAAATCGTGTGTCACAGAAGTGCTTTCGTCAAGGGTGACCGACACGTGGCATCCACCGTAACGGAACACCGTTAAGCTACCGGGTCGGGTTTTGGATCCGATAACCCGTTAACAGCCCCGACCAATGGGAAATTTCCACGTGTAAAATTCTTATTGGCCGGACGAAACACGTGTCAGCTCGTCAGTGGGTCAGATAGGCTCCTATGATATGTCGACACGTGCCATGGCCCACCACTGGCCCATTTAGCTTACAAAGCCGACCCGTTTGACTTGGTCAAAAGTTAACGGGCTGGCCCATGAAAAGCCTGTTAACAGTCTCTTCGCAAATAGCCCATTTTACGGCCCGTTAGGCACTAAAAGAAATCGTCCCAACAACATCATGTGGCCCGTCGAATATAACACCAGCCCATTTCACTTTCGGCCCATGTATGGCCCACGACGTCTTTCGGCCCATATGAGGCCTTCATATCTTTTGGCCCTTTACAGGCCCACGGTGACTCTAGCCCATAATGAACAGTAATTTTCTTTGTACCCATTAACGGCCCATGATTTACATGGGCCGTTTCCAGCCCGTGTTAGCTTTCGGCCTGTTGACGGCCCATACGTTCTTGGGCTCCTTTTCGGCCCTCGATTACTTCCGGCCCATTACTGGCCTGTTCCCCTAATGGGCCAAATTTGGCGTATAGCAAGAGTCGGCCCGTTACTGGCATGTTCCCCAAATGGGCCAAATTCGGCCCATGGCAAGAGTCGGCCCGTTACAGGCCTGTTACCCTAATGGGCCAAATTCGGCCCGTGGCAAGTGTCGGCTCGTTTCTGGCCAGCCCATCCTATATTCTGGCCCATTAACGACCCGTTATGCCTGTGACAGAATTAAGCTTTTGCAGTCCTACGGCCTATTAACGGCCCGTTACCATGCTGGGCCGATACCAATTACGCCCTATTACGGCCCATGTAGACCCGTTTATCCGATGGCCCTAGGCCCATTTATCGACGGCCCGAGGCCCACCGATTACAGGCCCATTTATCAACGGCCCGTAGGAGACCCATGGATCCTACGGCCCGTATATGGCCCGTGGGTAGTTGCAGCCACTAACAAACCAGGGAAAAAGAAGACTAGGAAATAAATAAGGCCCAAACTAACGCTAGGCTATTAAGGCGATTGCACAGATTACATCCACTCGGCATCAAAGATCGCCACCAGTGCAAATATAGGGAACACCCTACACTATACAAAAATGGCTTGCTGTTTTCTTCAGCCGGTGGATGCATGTTAAGAATAAATTTTGTATCACACCAAAACAAATTACAACTATGTAACAAAAGGAAGGTTGGCATAAAACTTAACAGTCTAGCAGATAAATGCACCACCAGAAGTTCAGATGCTCGGTTCATTTGACCTGACTGTTATGTTTTCATGATGTATTGTCCGATGGAACACCATAACCCTCGCCTTTATTTCCCCTAGGCTCCTGAACAACATAGCAAATGTCTGATAGTCTGGTTTCAAAACCATGCATATCTTGATGACATTGAGCAATGTTTCTCCTTGTTTCACAAAGGGCCTCTGTTAGGGAATGGACTTGTGTCTGGAGCGCAGATACAACATTGCTTTGAGCTTGCATATCTTGATCATGAGGCACTTTGGATGATATTGCCTTAACAACCAACCCAGTATTACGCAGGAACGTGCTTTTGGCACTGTTAGTGGACAGGTACTGACCCACTGCAGCAAGAGCTGACATTGCGGTTATAGTTGCCTCGCCACCTTCAGAAGGTGGCGGTTCCACCATTTTTTACATAGCTCGCTGAAAAGTTGAGGTTTTACATTAGTAGTACGAGAACATAAGATATTAAGGAGGCAGCAAAACCAAACAAAATAGCTTTGGCCTATATACAGAACTTATTCTAGTGAACCCATGTAAAATATTAGTTGTATTTTATTGCAAAGTACATAATAAAACTAGGTTCCAAACATATGACCATGTACCATCACTAATGTATGTTCTATTTCTTCACATTGTATTGAGGGCTAAGGATAAAGAGACGAAGTTTATAATACGGTAAGCATAGTATGACATCATTCATATCACAAAACAACTGAGAACAGACAAACAAGCAATTGTAACATTGTGTGGGCAAGTCCAGCACGGAACTAGATTACGGGTCAAGATCAAAGGAACATCACTCCTCCCTTTTAAACCTTGTAAGGTGCAATGATATGCTAAGACAATTGTGTATATAATTGAAAAGAGTAATAGACATTGGCTGCAAACCATGCAGTTCAAGGCACAAGTCAGAGTAAGTAGTAGTTAAAAGGCATGAGGGTTAAGGACTTACAACAGCGTCTTTGACTAGTGTAGTCATGCCCTTCTTCTTGATGGTGTGACAGTCCTTGAAGATTTCCACAGCATTTGGTTCAGGTACTTTTTGGTCCTTGCGGGCTTTCCTCTGCATTTCGAACAAGTCAATATAGATCTGATAATATGGTACAGCAAAAAGAGTGAAACATCAGCTAATTACAAGAGCCTCGCAGTGTGCAATATAGCTACGAGATCCTGTTGTCTGTTGGAATTTCACTTTCGTACGGTTGGCCTTGTTCTTTGAACAGTTCACCTACAAGAAGATAGATTTGTGTTGCACATGCGTCAATAGGACTTCAACATGTGATCTGATCACATATATATAATGTACCTGATACTTCGGATCAGACCAGTGTTTAACAAGGCCCCTCGAGTCTTCATCCGATATATTTTCCACTGGAGATGTTTGGGAAAGTTCACTGTTAGCCTTGCCTTCAAAGTGAGTTTTCCTCAAGTTATACCGATACTGTCGCAGAGCAGACTTGAAAACATGGGTGCAAGCTTGTCTGGTTGCATCATCTTGGCTATCCAACTTGAACCTCATCTGTTGAAAATTATGGGAGTCTCATTATCAGCAACCCAGAAAGAATGGGACAGAGCAAGACGATATTACTAGTTTCCATACATAACCATACTTACAGATAAATGGTCGAGGAAGGTGTTGAACTAGGTTTCGTCTTTGTCATTCCTGTACTGAATCCATGTTGGGAGGATACGTACATGACACCTAAGGGCAACCGCTGCCACTGATACTAACTTGGCTGACTCTGTAGCATCACGTGGCCTTTTTGAACCTACCTCAAAACGGATCTCCATTCTTCCTCCTCTAGATTTAGTTAACCTATCGAGCATTATCCCTGATGTTTGTTTCCTCTTGCGCCTAGGTGCTAGTCCAACAACAAACATAGGAAGTGTTAGTGTACATCAAACTGTGAGACTACATATAAAGAAGCATGCAACTGTAACTTGACTCCAGCAACTACCTTCTTGCTGTTGAAGCTCACAAGGTTCATCTATATTGCCAACTCGTCTTGTGTCAAGAGTGCTTGGGAAGTAGTGTCAGGTGGCAAGGGAGCTTGGGAACGTGCTGCTAGCTCAGTTTATGCACGAGTATGTCGTGCAGCTCGTAGTACTGTGGTAGGTGTTGCAAGAACCAGGGTTGTCTCTGCTTGTTTGGTGGCAGCTATTTGTTTCTGTTTGGCTTTTTTTGTAGTTCATGTAGCATGGGATGCCGTGTTTGTAGAATTTTCCGCTAGACTTTCACCTTGTATTGCACCATTAGTACCAGCAAAATCTGCAGGATTCATCCGCTTCTCATTCCCTACCATTCTATGTTTCTTCCTCTTTCTCTGTGCCATGTTAAGTCAAGCCGACAAGAAAAACGAATAAAACTTAGTTCTTCAGAACAAATTGATGCGTGATGCAGACGAATAAAACATTGATGTTAGACAACCACATGATAGGAGGATGTAATATGTATGAAAAATAGGACGGAAGAGATAACCAGAACTATGATGTGTAAACTAAGAAGAAGACATTTCACCAAATTAGAAGCAATGCAATGGAAGGTAGACACCATATGAAAGATGCTACAAATATCGCTCTGCCAAGTTAACAGTGTCTCAGCATAAATGGTGTTTAAAAAAATGTGAAGCAGTACAAGAAATAAATCATATGCAAGATGCAAACAACATCACACTACCATGTTAGAGGTCTCTCGTCATTAGTGCCATTGCATATTCACAACTTATGATGTGTAAACTAAGGAGAAGGCATTTCAACAAATTAGAAGCAATGAAAGCTACACACCATATGAAAGATGCAAATAATATCACTCTACCAAGTTAAAACTGTCTCGTCATAAGTGCCATTTCAACAAATTAGTAGTACAAGCTAGAAAAGAATGTGAGATGTAACCTATATCACACTCCGAAGTCAAACATGTCTTATGATAAGTGATTGTTGCAGGTTACACAACAGTAGTAATTTGATGTAAGAACATGGTGTGATAGACAGATATTGTATGTTCTAGAAACAGGAACACGTGTCTTATTCAAGTATAATGTGTAAAGTAAGCAGATGGAATTCAACAAAATTAGAAGCAATACAAGCTAGACATCACACATAACATGCAACCACATATAACAGTGCCAAGTTAGAGTGAGCACCAGTGATGCTGCACTAGGGGAGACGTGCTCATCATAAACACAGCTTTGTTGAGTGTCTATGCATGTGTTGTCTTGGAAATCATCTTGGGGGTGTGGAGGAGTAGAAACTGCAGAGGCCTTCCGTTTGGAAGGAGCACCTTTATCCGCTGCCTTGCTAACTTCCTTCCGCTTTATTGATTTTGAATTGTCAAGTAAAACCGACAAGAAAAAGCAATAAAATTCTCTCTTCAGAACTCATTCATGCATGATACTGACAATCACTACTTTGATGTAAGGCAAACACATGATACTAGGATGGAATATGTACGAAAAATAGGACGGCATGGCATGTTCACAACTGTTTGTGTAAACTAAGCAGAAACCATTCCAGCAAATAAGAAGCAATGCAAGCTAGATACCACAAGAAAGATGCAACCAATATGACAACCAAGTTAAAAGCGTCCCATCATAAATGGAATTTCAACAAATTAGAAGCAGCGCATGCTATAAATAATATGAAAGATGCAACTAATATTGCACTGCATATACTAAAGGTGTCTCGTCATATTGATTGATGCGGGATACAAACAAACAATAGTTTTATGTAAGGACATGCTTAATAGACAGATGTACTATGTACTAAATATAGGAAGGCATGTCACATTAACAGGTATAATGTCACATTTACAGGAGTATAAGCTAAGCAGACTAGCACATGTAGTTTAACCAGATTGGAAGAATTACAATCTAGACACCATACGCAACATGCAACCACATATCACGCTGCCAAGTTAGAGCAAGCACCTGCAATGCTAGTGTAGGGGAAATGCTGTAATCAACTACAGAGCTACGTTCACTATCTTCATCTAGCATTTCTGTTTCTTGAGAATCATGTCGGGAGGCTGATGCTGCATTCTTTAAATGAGGAGCAGTCCCCTTGCATGCCTGCCTCGTCATAAGTGATTGATGAGGGATCCACAAGAACATTAGTTTGATGTAAGAACATGGTTAATACACAGATGTACTAGTATGTACCAAAAACAGAAAGGCATGTCATATTCAAAGGTATAATGTGTAAGCTAAGCAGATGCAATTTAACCAAATTGGAAGCAATACAAGCTAGACATCCGGCTGGAGTGGTGAACATGATCATCTAGGACATGAGAGCCTGGTGGGAGGCGGGCTGCTTCGCCACCATCGCGGCTTTTTAGTTGGCTTCCAGGTGATGCCTGTCTTTGCTGGGCTTGTCACTGGCTCGGCCAATGCCCTGACTAGCTATTTGTCTTCTGGTGCTCACGGGATGGTGGTTCATGTAAAAAATATCTTTCCTTATCTTAATAAAGACCGACTTCGGCCTTTTGAATACAAGCTAGACACCAACATGCAACCACATATGACACCATGAAGTTAAAGCAAGCACCTGGGATGGTGGTTCATTGCGAGCGAGGTCATCAACTACAGAGCTATGTTTACCGTCTCCATCTGCTAACACTGCACCCTTTATAGCGTTGTAACGTGTCTTGCCTACCCATATACCAAGCTGGAGCGACTTCTCTCTTTTCTTTGCTGCTTCTCTTTCGGCAGGAGAGTCTGAAATACCCTTGCATAAAAACACAATAGTGAGAGTATGGGTGAAGTGTGTGCAGAACTAGTGCACTGTAAAAGTAGCAGATATCAGGTGGCTTAAAAATAAATGACAGGAGACATATGATAGCTCTACAACATTGCATGGCAAACAAAATTAGATTCTACTCCATATGATTTTGTAATATATGAGCACAGGAAATGCAGGTACTCCTCCAGCACACCACCACATGTGGTCATATCTAAGATAACAGTCGACTGAAAATAAATAGGTCAGTCGATTTTTTTAATGAACCGTCCGATCTATAAGGAACGGGCAGATGGCCTTTGTCTACCTCCCGCCAGTCACTGTTGACGATCTTTCAGGAACCGCCAGCGACCACCGGCCCAGACCCGTGCCTCCGCCGCCCCGCCCTCCCATCGACCTTACACCACCGCCGTGCTTGGCAGCGCCCCCAAGCCATCCCTTTAATCCCGGCCGACCTCCAGATCGGGCGCTAGTAGCTCTAGGCCGCAGACGCCCCTAAGATAAACACCAAGGCGCTGCTTCCCCGGCGTAATAGTCGTACTAGCGCCTGTTACGCCGGGGAATGCTTCCGTTAATTGGGAATCAACTGGACAGAAATTGAAATTCAGGGGGGCGACGGACCTCTAGCTAAGGTGAAATAGTATATGAGGAGAAACCTTGTGCATCGCGAGTTACTAGGAACATCTAGTATCAAGAAGAAGCGGTCAACTAGTGTCTTCTGTGGGATGAATACCGTGCAAGCAGAGACGTAAGATTTGCACGAATAAGGGAAGATGAGTACCTTCTTCGGTTGCCGGTGTGGTCACCTCCACATGTCGCGATGATCTTCTTGTTTTTACCGGGGAAACCGATGTTCTGGAGGATGCAGGCTTGGACGAACCCATGGCCAAATTGTTGACTGTGTTGCCGTGGCTGTATGTCGGCGGAGGGGAAGCAGATCCGAGGCGGCGAAGGACGGCGTAGCAGGAACAGCTCCGGTGCGGTGGAGGGTGGTGAAGTTGGAGCGGCAGCGGTGAGGCGCAGGACGGCGTGGTTGAACTGGCTCGGGTACGGACGGCTTGGCCTCGGCTTCAACTACTAGCCATGGAGGACGTTGCGGTTGAGGTTGCGGGGTATCGGCTCCGGCATGATGGAGGAGGGCGGCGGTTGATGGGTGGGATGGGGTGGCGGACGGAGGACACCGGGGTTTCACGGCTGGTGGAGAGGTAGTTTTGGCGCTCACGAAGTACGAATGGGGAATCATACGGGTGGGGGGAACCATGTTTCGGTCTGGGACGCGCTTGTTTTTGGCTTTTTTGAACAGAAGATGGGACGCGCTTGTTTGAAATTTGGGGAAAGTATAAACTTTGCCCCCCTCTTAAATTTTGGACCTACTATGGGTTGGGGGTAGGATCGTAATCCCAGGTGTCCCAAATAGTGGGCGGGAGCGATTTTGGCCGCGTGCATGTGTGCTTAGGCGGCCATCGTATATGAATGTTTTTCGGAGGTGGTTGCGTGGTGTCTAGATGAAGCTACAAACGTACCCCGGCTTAGACCTTTGGACGTCGGGCTGGTAGGTTTCACAGGTCGGAGTTATTAGAAAAGTAATTTCCTTGTACTACCAAACCTTGGTCTCACGCAGTTTCGGGCGAGTAGAGGATCTTTTGGCGCTTCGTTCGAAATTTTGAAACACAAGCATTCACGTTTAGAGTACTCTTGAACTATGAGGATTGACCTAAATAGACAATGTTATAATTGACCTTGTATGTTTGAAAACCTCATTAAATTATCCGCTTCCTTTTGAATTTTGACACTTGAAAATCCTATAACTGCGATTATTTTGTACATGAATACATATGCTATTATGTACAAAATCAGAGCAAAGATTGGTACCCCCATAGTTTAGGTATGGTTTACAAATGCCATGCTATCAAATTCAAATAATTGAATGGACTTCATGTTGAATTCGATTTTTTTAAACCACCTTAGGTTGAATTCAAAGGTATACTAGTTCATAGGTAGCTATTTATAAATGTCCATTGTGTAACTTTTGTATGTATAATGTGCTTTACACACACAACATGAACTATACTCACGTTTATATTCGATTGCTAAAGTGATGCATTGTCTGGGGTTCAAAATACTAACTATGTGGATCAATTGTGTCAAATAATAACATAGACATGCTCAAATTCGATAGAATCTAGATGTCTAATGGATCAATGACCTCTCCTTACGCGAATTGCAAATATCATGATCCCATCCTAATATTTGGATACAATTTATATCTTTAATCAATGTGTAGAGCAGTCTTTTACGTGTAGTTTCACTCTCCATCGGTGTTCTCTCACACATGCTCACACACTCTCTGCCGAGGTGTCTTTCTTGCACACATTCTCTAGATATAACCCTCCCTCCCTCTCGTAACCATTTACAACTGTTTTCACTAACCTTTATCACAAGCACTTTTCCTCTCGCAAACATACACATGCACAATCCTCATCGACCCTTTCTATATACATGGACCTGCCTACGTGTCTCATGTACGCACATTATCTTTATGCCTGTCTCTCACGCATTATCTCACACCTCTCTTCCTAATCGACGAGTATGATTCTAGCAGAGCATTCTGTAGGATGCCCCTTAAAGTTAGGTTGGATGAATAGTAATATCAGAGATAGAGGGGTTACCTTAGTCCGAGAACCTAGGGTTACAAATTCTAGTCGGCTTTGTCAGTGGACACAGAGTCCTTCACAATTCTGCTATCTCTGTCTTGTACGACGACTAGTCATCCATGGGTCTTCCTAAATGTGTCATGGGCCGACCAATGTGGCGCAGGACGGAGCCGAACAAAGGGCCTCACCTCAACCCACTGGACCTCACGCGGTGACACACCCTCTGCCCCCACGTCTCATTATCTTCTCACACCCACTCATACCAACACAAACACCACACACACAAAAAAATTCTCCTGGTGCCTCTATTCCCTCCCCCCTTGCATATACACACTCAAGGGAATGGAATCTCTTGTCGTGATGTCATATTCATCTCTCTCTCTATAGACCACCCTCATTTCTCGTGCTATCTCTCCCCCCTGTCGGCCCCTCTATCCATGCCTCTCTCGAATACGTAATACACACACATACCTCTCTAGGCCCCGCCAAATGCATCAACTACACATTCACACATGTTACATCACGTACCCCATTGATCTAAAAAGCCCTCTCTTCACATTTATTTCGCATACAACATTCCTTTTGAATAAAGTGTGGCCAAAAAAATTATTTTAGAGTTTCTACATATATACAACATTACAAAGTTATATGGAGGAGTACGAACGCTAATTTGCATTGCATTGTGCCCACAATGATATTTATTCCGCACTGTGAATTTGTATATTTTTATACAATATACAAAGTTAGTCATAATAAAGAGAAACGAAGAGCATCGCTCTCTCCATCGCATACCCCCCCCCCCTGTACGCCCCTTTCACGTATGCACACAAAACTATCTCCATGTCCTCTAAAAGTAAGCCCCCAGAAAATTCACGCGTGTTTCATCTTTCTCTCGCGATATATGCAATGACGATCATTGTATTTGAAGTGAAAGCACGATACATACATTGGACTTCATAATCCACTCATTACGGTCACCGTTTACGTTTTGTGGTTATTACAGTCACGGGCTCACCGTACAACTTTGTATTTGCTCATGACATGACTAGTTGACCAGTTGAACGCTCCACGTGGCACCTGATCTAGTGTTGCATCACATTATCTCACTAACATCGTGCCCACCTGTCGACTTGTATCTACTCTACATCTACACTATTATAAAATACATAAAATACACTCTTATAAAAAACAGAGTTGGTGATGATGGTGTGCCTGCCATACTGCAATATAGGCCGTCCGATTTATATCTGACGAATAGGAAAGAAACTATGGAAGTTTTGCAAAAAGGTACCCACACACCTCTCCACATTTGCAAATAAGGCCTTCCCTCCTTCATCCTTTTCTCTCACAAGATAAACAAGTCATACAAATGCATCTTGATGTTACGTGCAATGCACGGGCACCTTGCTAGTAAGAATGAAAACAAACGACAAAAAATATATTTTGACGGTGGTGCGAAGTCATGAGCGCGGGCACAGCGGACAAGGTGGCCTTGTATTGGTATGCTGGGCCGTCTGTTTTAACACACAGGAGCTGGTGTGGTGATTATACACACACGCACGCATGCACACGAACTCCATCCATGCAACACTCACACAAACACATGCACCCACGCACGCACGCAACACTCACACGTACACACGCAGCCACGCAAGCACGCAACACTCACACGCACACACGCACGCATGCATGCACACACCAGTACACCACACGACCAACACACACTCTCACGCTCAAGTGCTCAACCTACACGTGCATGCGCACACATCAGCCCTGACAGACACATACACAACCAGGTGATTCCCGTGCACGGGTTGGAGCCTTGTTGCGCCTGCGTAAATTTGTGTTTATCTAACCTTTTCCCTATGCGAACTGACAGGTGGGACCCACAAGGAACATGGTCAATTTAACTAGTCAACATGGCACCACGCAGACTATTTGGCCGGTCAACAGAGTGCAATCTGATGCTGAACTATGAGCAAGTGACCGGATAATCACCGCAAAAACATATATGGTGACCGTAATCAGCTTATTCTGAAGTTCGGTGACCGTACTACGCTTTTCTCTCTATAGGCCCTCCAAAACTACATCTCTACACGTTCTCGCATGTTACATCTAACAACTATGCAATACAGCACTACTACTATGCTCTAACACAATAAATCATATGTGTTTTTAGTTTTACTAGATATCATATTGTTACTTATAATTATTCAGTTTGCATATATATTAAAATTGCCTTTGAAATGTATGGCCAGTATCATCTACCACGCGGGAAAAATCCCTCCCTTTCCTGTTTAATCGGGTTGGTATCGATGGATCGTGCGAAACAACAAAACTATAGTACTATACAGTACAAGTGACAGTTCACTGGGCCGTCGTGTCGTCTACTCCTCTGTCGTAAGAGTGGAGTGCTCACTTTCATAAATCTTCTAGTCCCTTTCACCGACATGTGGGACATCAAGCTACCGGGTCCACGTGCCATACCGGAATACAGTGCAGAGCAGCCGGGGTGAAGCACCCCAGTCATGGCACCGGCGTAGTAATGAGCAATGAGGCGTCAAATCACAAAGCTGCACCTTTCCCGCAGTTAAGTTGGAGGGACGAAGTAATAATGCTAAAAAAAGAAGTTGGAGGGACGAAGCAACCATCATTTCACTCTTTGCTGAATCCGCTTCTCCCTCATCTTCTTCAACTTAACCACGTGTTGCTTCTGCCCTTGTTCTGCCTCATGTGGGACGCGGATCTGCTTGGTCGCTTCCCCCTCATCTTCCTCAACTTAACCACGTGTTTCTTCTGCCGTTGTTCTGCCTCATGTGGGACGCGGATCAGCTTGGTAAAGCACTGACACATGGGACCGCATGTTAGCAAGCCGCCAGGACAACGTCCTCCGAAAATAAGAAACCTCCCCCGCCATCCGCGCGGCAAAATGACCTCCTTTTTACTAATCTTTGATTGTATAATTTTTTAGATCAATATAATTGAGATTTGTATAGATAGCACACAGGAGCAAAACCAAGTGGTACAGTTAAGGGCATTCACAATGTGTAGCCAAATGTGAAAATAGCTTTTGGCATCGTGAGAACCATTGTGGACGGCGTTGCCAAAGCCAAAAAGATGGAACCGAAGCTCCCTGATTGATTGATTGAAGGAATAGAAAAATGCAACATCTCTCCTCTTTATCCCATGCTTGGACGCATGTAGGAGTAGTACAGTATAGAGCAGAGAGTCTACTCCCCTGTCCCTTCTATCACAAATCACAAAGCAGTGAGGCGTCAAATCACAAAGCACAGACGAAGCAACTATCATTTCACTCTTCGCTGACTCCGCTCCTCCATCGTCTTCTTCGAGAAACCATCTCACCGCACTAGTACTCCTAGTAGTAGTAGTAGTACTAGTAAACGACTTCCTGGATGCAAATAAGGCGGTTGTCTCGGTTTGCAGGCGGCACTTGCGAACGACTTACCGTGGTCTCCCTCAATGGTATTCTCCGTCGAACGCACTTCGCCAAACCACACAAAAAAAGTCGTCGACGTCAACGCAATGGGCAAGGAATTCAAATATACTTATTACCTCCATTTTTTTGTACACAAGGCCAATATATCAAAATTACAATTTGCAAAGGGCCACTAACACTAATCGAGGCAAAATTGATGGCGTTAGCAACCAAGGACATTAATATCCCCTGCATGCATGCGGAAGTGAGAAGGTTTGTTTGCATGGCGCTGCATTAATCAAGCGATGAGGAGTGAGATGGTTAGCTCTTTGGTCTTTCGAGAAAAAAATACGCATTAATTGACACGTCAAATGAGGATTTCTATCGAAGGAAAACCCCGCCTTTATTTTTTAAAACTAGTACTCCTAGTACATACTACCTCCATCCTAGTTTATAGGTCCCTTTTATAGTTTGTGCCAAATTTTGACTAAAGATTTAACTAACAAAATGTTAATGCATGTCAAGAAAAATTATCTCATTGGATTCGTATTTGAACATAGTTTTGAAAAATATAATGTTTGGTGACATGCGTGAACATTTTCTTAGTTTAATCTATGGTCAAAATTTGGCACGAAATACAATGGGGACCAATAAACCCGGACAGAGGTAGTACGTACTTATCCTATTTGGGTCTAGGCCTTGCATTGCCAAACTTCGCCACACATTTTTGCCAAGCTTGCCTAAAGTTTTCAAAATGAGAAGGAGGTACACTTGCGCACGGCTGTCACGGTCGCACCACACCCTCACACGGTCGCTCCTGCACGCCGCGGTCGCACCGCACCCTCACACTTCGCTCCTGCACGGTGCAAACCCAACCAAGGGAACGCACCTTCACTGACACGTGCCGTCGCATGTGAACAAACCAAACTCAGCCATCCTATCGCTGACACATAATTTTCGTTCATAGAGTATGTTTATCCAATCGGAGTATCCGTACGGCCCGTGCGGTGGTCTGTTGGGGAAGAAGAAGAGGTGAGGAAGAAGGAAAGAAGGGTTAGGAGACGTAGGATATTCATCCAACTGCCTGAAATGGTAGACTCAGGCAACTTGCATAACAAATAGTATGTTTTTACACAGCAAAAGATCCATAATAATAAAAACAACAACATAAAGAAAAACTATCACTGCTCGCAGAAAGAGACGGCCTCGTCGTCTTTGGCTGCCGGCGCGAACTAGCCGTCGCTGTCGACGTGTGTCTCCGCACCGTGGTTGTCCTTGGCCTCTAGCTACTCGTTGAAGGGGAGCATGTGGGTGCTCTGCATAGACGAGAGCACAACCCGGTTCAAGTCGAGGACGTCCGGTTCCGCCTGCAGGAGGGCCTCGATGGCAGCGGCATCCACGCGCTCCGTGTCGAGTCAAGCCTCCGCCGCCCGGCTCAAGTCCAGGACATCCGGTTCCGCCTGCAGGAGGGCGTCGATGAGAGCGGCATCCACGCGCTCCGCGTTGAGTCGAGCCTATGCCGCCCGACTCAAGTCTAGGATTTCCGGTTCCGCCCGCAGGAGGGCATCGATGAGAGCGGCATCCGCGCCCTCTGCGTCGAGTCGAGCCTCTGCCGCCCGGTTCATGTCCAGGACGTCCGGTTCCGCCTGCAGGAGGGCCTCGATGGAAGCGGCATCCGTGCGCTCCGCCTCAAGTTGAGCCTCCGCCACCCGGTTCACATCCACGACATCCGGTTCCGCCTGCAGGAGAGCCTCGATGGCAGCGGCATGCGCGCGCTCCGCATCGAGTTGAGCCTCTGCCTCCCGTTCCTCCTTTAGTATGGCCTTGTTGAACCGCTAGTCCGCCTGCACCATGGGGGACTCGGACGCCGGCACGAAGTCGACGTCCATCGTCTCATACCCATCGGGGGCCTTCTGCATCGCGACCTCCGCACTGAACATTGGATCGGCTTCCTCCTCCTCATAGCTTGGCTCCAGAGAACTCGGGGATTGGCCCGCCACAAAGCGAGCTTGGGAACGGAGGTCTGTGGCGCCGACCGCCGCCGCGATTTCTGCGCGGCACTCCGGCATCAGCATCTTGTAGTAAGTGATCTTGCGGTGCACCATGGCTTTCCGGCGAACTAGGGGACACTTGATGCGGGCTAGGGGATTGAAAGGTGGGGGAATGGGCTGGAGATTTGGTGTGGTTTTAGGGCAGTGGCTGGCGTAGGCCGAGCAGGGAAGGTTCTGGTGTGAATAGTGGTTCCGGTGACGACCGGTCAATCGGTTTTGACTGTACATCGCTCTTGTCACGTTCGCGTTGCAGCCCGGCACGCTGGACCCTCCACGTCGCTCACCGAATGGAACGCGCTTCGTCTTGCGTTTTCACTCGCTTGTGGGACCGCAGTTGAGAGCAAACCGACGTCTCTCCCCCTCCCCCGCCCGCTTCATTTATTATACCACCACTCCCTCTGTTTTATGCGGAGTAAATAAAAACAGAGGGAGTATACTACAGATGAGGATCTCCTGACGTGGACGAACCCATTGAATAACTAACATGCGGGGCCTAGCAAGCATGGGGTCCGCCAGTAAGTGACATAAAGGGAGGGTAACACTACTAGGGAAAACCTTATACACAAAAATTTAGCAACAGCGCGGGTCAAAAAAGGGCGCTAGTGCTAGATTGCAGTAGCGATTGAAGAAAAACCACGCTACAGATACAACCTTAGCAGTAGCATCTGTAGTGGCAAAAGCGCTACTACTAATATTCCCATTGCTAGAATGATAGGCTACGCATAGCAGTAGGGGGCTTGGAAGAAACGCGCTACCGCTAGGGCATAAGTAGCAGCGCGTTTCCTAAGAAGAGCGCTACTACTAACGGAAATAAAATAAGATGAAAAACAAATAGAAAAGTAAATGAAAATGAAAGAAATAGAAAAAGGAGAAAGGAAAAAATAAAATGTAAAGCAAAATAAATGAAAAGGCATAGCAGCAGCATGTGTTTGTAAGAGGCGTTGTAGCTAACCTAGCTGCAGCGCGTGTCCTAGACCCCCACTATAGAAACAGAAAAGGAAATTAAAAAATGGAAGAAAATTACATAGCTATAGCAGCAACGCGTTTTGTAAAAACCGCTATAGCTATCTTAGCTATAGCGTGTTTTACAAAACGCGCTACCGCTAAGTTTGACTTAACCAAAAAACTGTTTCCCCCCGGCCACCACTTCTCCCCCAAATCCCTCAACCCACCCTGCGCGCCGCCGTCTCCCCGATGTGCCGTCGCCCCACTTCGCCGCCATCTCCTGCCAACGTCGACGCCACGGAGCCGCGCGGCCTCGTTAACGCCACCGGAGCCGCCGTCGACGCCACCGGATCCTTCCTCGCCACTACTGCCTCCCTCGCCGTCACCGAAGACGCCCCTGCCTCCCTCGCCACCACTGCCTCCGTCGCCACCACCGGAGCCATCCTCTGTAAGCCCCCACCCCTCCTCTCTCTCTCATGCATAGGTTAGCTAGTTTAATTAGGTTAATTATCTAGGTTAGGGCAAAAATTTAGTTAGGGCTTTGACAGAGAAGTAGTTAGGTTAACTAGTTTAATTAGGTTAATTATCTAGGTTAGTGGAAAAATTTAGTTAGGGCTTTGACAGAGAACTAGTCAGGTTAACTAGTTTAATTAGGTTAATTATCTAGGTTAATTAGTGCAAAAATTTATTTTGGGCTTTGACAGAGAACTAGCTGCATTAACTAGTTTAATTAGGGTTAATTATCTAGGTAAACTAGATTAACTAACTAGGTTAAATAGGTAGGTTAATTAGGTTCATTGGATTAACAAGCTAGGTTAAGTAGGTTGGCTTGGTTAGAGGAAAATTTTATTTTAGAGCATTAGGTCAGAAGGGTTAGAGAAATGGAGTTCCTTTGCAATTTAATTGGGTTCTGTCCTAGGCAGAGAAGGGTTAGAGATAATAATGTGTGGTTGTGTGAGAGAGAGGAATAGCTAGATCAACATAATTTGGGTTCTGTCCTAGGCAGAGAAGTGTTTAGTGAGGTCATTTTGTAAAGGTTTTTGATTTTTGAAAAGACCACTATTTTTCAAGGAAAAGAATTTAGGCAAATTTTATTTTTCATTAAAGTGCTCATGTTGTATCTTTTCATTGAAGTTGTTCGATTGTGCCCAAGTGGCTTTGTTGTTTCCAGGGAATGATGCTGAGTGGCCTATGTTTTGCCGGAATGTTGATTCATTTCTGTTCCGGCAAATTTCAGGTTCTCGATTTGTCCACTTTTTAGCAAAGGTCATGCCGAAATTTTCCATGAATTTTGGCATGACTTGTGCTACAAACCAGGACATATCGAGTGCCCGGGATTTGCCGCACCAGGAAGGAGTCAACATTCTGCAAAAGAATAGTCCTTTTTTATGTCATTATTCATTTTATTAGGTCTATAATTAATTGACTAGATTTAATCATAGGAAACATGGCTAGCAACGATGAAGGACAGGGTTCTGGTGATTGTGACGACGTCTACCGGGCGGTAGACGAATTTTTAAGCCTTACCGACAATCAACCGATGTTGTTGCTGGGCCCACCGGTGGGATCGGGGACTGAGACGGACACGCAGACTGGTGCTGAGACTGAGACCAGCACTGAGATTCAGACCGACATCAAGACCAGCGCCGAGACCGGTGCTGCCTTGGGGAGCGGAGCCGGTGTAGAACCAAAAGCAAAGAGGCAACGGGTTCCTAACAAACTCGGGACTACTAGACTGGTGGTCACGGAGGTGGACGACGACAATTTTGAGCCAAAGGCGCCCGAGGAAGCGCGCGCGTGCTACGCCAATCAAATAGGCTGCATCGTACGGACAACCGCCACCATCAACAATGAGAAACTACAGAAGATAGAAAATATGAGGAGCTCCCTCCTAAAGAAGTTGCACCAGATATTCTTGTTCCCGGGCCGGAATGAGAAGGATTATGAAGATACAGACGAGGACCCGACAATGAAGAAGATAAACAAACACGCCATGACCAAGTTCAGCGACGCGTTGGCCGCCTGGAAAAATCGAGTGAAAGCAAAGATCAACAACGGGGAACCCTACTCCGAGATTGTAAAGGATAATCCAACAATCAAGGAAGAGCAGTTTCAAATATTCAAGGAGGCTTGTGAGGCCGAAGCTGCCAAAAAAAGTCTAAGTACATGAAGGGGCTTCAAAAGAGGAACATTGGGAGCCACCACCTCAGAAGCCGTGGTTACGGCAGAAAGAGGTCCAAATGGGCCAAGGAGGACGCGGAAGCCGCGAGTCTGGGCATCCCATACCCCTTGGCGGATTTCACCGTCCCACAGGAGCGTGACGTCCTGAGGGCCCGACACTGTTGGGACCCAGTGAAGAAGGTTTATGAGACAACACCGGTCATTACGGAGTTCATGAGACTGCTGGTAATTTTAGTTTCTGATCAATTCGACTACACATGTTAGTCATATTTGTAAACGATCCTTGTGCCTTTTGCAGAGAGAGCAGCACCGGATTGCGGCCGAAAGCGACTCGCCGTCTGAGGCATTGGCAAGGCCCAAGTGGGACACTCCATTCAACCGGGCGTTGAACATATTGAAATGACAACCGGTGGATACTCGACCGTCGTATGGACGCGTGCAGGGTGTCGGAGACGGCGCCACGTGGAAGAAGTACTACCGTGATACCATGGAGGAGAGAAAGGAAAGACGGAGGTTAACTGAAGAAAACATCGACAAGAAGGTTGAGATTGCGGTTGGGAAGAAATCATCTCAGACAGTCGCAACAGCGGTAGCTGCCGCAAAACAGGCGATTGCAGATATGTCTACTTCCGTGGTGACGGGCGTTTTCACTTGGACAAGGCAAAATCAAGAAAAAATGCAGAGGACTTTCCCCTTGTTGACTTCTTGGGAGCACCTGCTCCCGCACCGGCTCCCGTACCTGCTCCCGCATCGGCTCTAGCACCTGCTCCGGCACTGGCTCCCGCACCGGCTCCCGCACCGGACGTGCTCGGTGGTGCCTCTTCTTTGGCTGAGCTCGACGCCCTCACAGTATCTGTCACACCGACCCCCTTCAATATAAATGTATAATCTCCTGTTTTCGTTGCCTTTCGGATGTCTCACGTCACAGACTTTTCTTTGCAGGCCGACGAAACCCCATGCACCATATTGTACACCATCGGCAAACAGAAGGTGGACGTGGGGAAGGCGACGATAATGGAGCCGAAGGAACCATTGTTCCACAGCCGGCCGATCCCCCCGAACGTCTTCAAGGTTTCTGTGTCCAGTGTTAAACCGGGTCATGAGAATTTGCCTCCTCTAATACTAGTGGGGAATGACGACGAGACCCTGCGGCGGCTTGGTGATTGTTGCAATGGGTGGGTCCTGTTGTGGCCAAACAGTCTGCTTCGTCTAGAGGCGGCCGGGAGCACACCCACGAGCACGCAGCCTCAGCAAGGTATGAACATCAACACCCCACCTACCCAATTAGCGTCGGGTGTCGGGTTGGGTGATAGCGGACGGGGTAAGGAGGAGGCTCCATTAGTCGCTGATGACGTCGCCATGGATGAGGATGAGGATGACGATGGCGCTGAACAGTATGTCTATACTGGCGCCTCCTCAGGGTTTGAGTGTCATGAATCGGTGCCTGAATTACCGTCTCAACGTATTATTGATGACCTTCCGGTAGTAAAGAAGTCTAGGAAGAGAGCGAGGAAAGGCAAAGAAGCTGATTCTATGATCCAGCCGCCTCAGCAGCCTCGGCTTCAGGACCGTATAGATATCCCTGATGCGGATAAATGGCATATCCCCGGTCAACCAATCCTACCTGCAACAGCGCTACGGGCCAGATTCGGCAATCTAAGAAGACTTCATGACGATGTGCTGCGGGTAGAGAAAGGCATCATCTCCTCAAAAGATCCAGGATACCCACTCTACGTGGTTAACATTCCGTGGCAAATGCCGTACGTCGATAGCTTCCCTGCGGATAAGTTCTTCCTTCGATTCGGTTACATATTCGACATGTTTCACGTGAAGAAGCTGGATTTTACGTTTGTCTGCCTTTATGCCTTGCACATGAACTACATCATTGAGTTTGAGAAGATACGTCATATCTGTGTCGCTGACCCGTACTACATGCACGTGGGCTTCTTGGGAGTCTGTGTAGAGCAGCGTGAATACGCGAGGGATTACATCGTCAGTTTCATGCTCGCCAATAAGGACAAGGAGGCGATTCTCGTGCCTTATCATCCCGTGTAAGTCATCCGCGCTGCTATCCTTCCTTCGATTTCAATAATTCATTTGCACGGTGGAGGCTAATTAATTTGAGGTGTACTTATTTTGCGCAGCAACGGGCGCGCCGTCCTCATCATCCTCTACCCCCGATTCTCCCACGCTCTTTACTTGGACTCGTCGAAGAACATTCACAAAAAGGATTACACCCACATCAAAGATGTTCTCGACAGTGCTATGTTTTACTACCAAGCAAGGGGTGGAGAGGTTAGGGACAAGAAGAGAAGGGGCGGCAGGGCCGCCTTCAGCCATAAGACCGACTTCTGCTGCATGCAGCAACCGAACGATTCTCTTAATGATGGATTCTATGTCCTACACCACATGCTGGAGTACAGATGGGATCACCAGAACCTTCAATGTCACCTAGATCTGGCGATGCCCATATTCTGCAATGGGCAAAGGACATAGGAGATATTGAGGATCATCGACTTCGAGCTGAGTTCTATAACATCTAGCGCGAACTTGCCCAAATCATCATGAAGGAGGTCGTCAGAAAAATAGGGATGTTCTACGCAGAAGGACAAATGTCGCGGGAAGACGTCCAAACATGGATAGCCTCTCAGCATCTCGACATGAAGCCTTTCACTAAGCTCGAGGACCATCTCCCTGACATGGATGGATGGCACGACATGATGGAGTGATTGTCGATATATGACAATGTGTCCGTTTAGTCCATACTTTCTGTATGACAAAACTTTGAGTTATGCATGGTGAAACTTTATTTGTGATGTAATTAAACCGTCCTCCTCCTCGACTAGTGAAAATCACTCTAGTTAGGGCATTTTGGGTACGATGAACTTTGTTATTTATGCTTATGATATGTTGTTTCTATTTTTGCCAAGTCTGTCTCTTTCTGTTGCTCAACTATATATGTTGCATATCATCGACTCATGTGACGATGCAGGTGCATAGATCATAGATGGCGAAGAAGTGCTACGCTGGGAGTATATATATGACAAGTGGCCAGAGTGTCAGGCCCAGGTGTACTGGTTTCAGGTTTCCGAGCGACAGGCAGTAGTTAGTTTAGGTTCACGCTAATGCGAGAGAGGGATACGAACTCATGTACTCAAAGTGATAGCTCTTCTCGCGTATATCATGGTTTAGATGGATGACGATGTATTTGCAAGTAATCGAGACTTGTATTGCTACTTTCGAGATTGATGACGAGAGACCACTTTGTGTTGGATGATGATTATGATGATGACATGATTTGATGAGACTAATTCTATGTATATGCTATGATTACATTTGTATGTGGATGATATGCTAAAGATTATTGTATAAAGCCTATTCAAATACAAAACAAATACAAAACAAATATGCAGGAAAAAAACTAATAAAACTAGTAGTAGCGAGGGGGGAAATTTAGCAGTAGCGCTGCCTTACCAGTAGCGCTTCCCCGTAAACAGCGTTGCAGATAATATCAGTAGCGCCCTTTTCTAAAGAGCGCTACAGCTATTCATGTATAGCAGTAGCGTGGGACAACAGGCGCTACTGCTATACGTTAGCTGTAGCGTCTTATTAGTAGCGCCGGTACCCACGCTACTGAGAGGCCCAAAACCCGCGCTGCTGCTAGGCTTTTCCCTAGTAGTGTAAGGCAGGGATACCTACGTCAGAGGATCCACTTCCACTATACTACTTTGACCAAATGTTAGAGTAATAATATATGAGATGCAACTTACACAAAGCATACAGGGTCTAATGCGTTTTTCGAGGCTAACTTTGACCAAATGTTAGAGTAATGATATATGATATGCAACTTACACAAAGCATATGGTCAATTTCGTATGTGAAAGGAGTTTCCAATGATATAATTTTCACATTATACATCTCATGTACTCCCTCCGTCTAAGTGTGTAAGTCATCTTACGAAAACCAAACAATCCCAACACACGTAGGCGCGGTTCATTAACTTCTACCTTGTTTCTTGTTTCTTGACATATGAACCAATAAGAGATGAGGGTGTGCATGCTTTTAATGACCTGAGACTATCAAACATGACATGTAGTGGTTAGTTCATTGCATGCAATACTATTAATTAGCAAATAAACATTAATGTCTCTCGTTTTCCTCTCCTCCTTGGTCACGGTGCACAGCCTAAGATGACTTACTCACCTATGTGAAAGGAGTACTACTTATCTTGTCAATAGTCAAATTGGAAAACATCTCGAGTACAAATCTAGGAGTACATACGAATCTAACAATATTGATTGGGTGTTGTTGAATGTTGATACCTTTTTTTTATCATAGTAGAGATACTTTGACTACACATAAAACTTATATGTAAGGTAGAAAGGATAGGAGGGAGTATATTGTACGTTCAAAAATGAAACGAACATTGAATACCCTTTATATATGATTTGCGGATGCTATGATCACCGGTTCAAAATTTTGAATCCGCCTTAGGTATCACGTGCCCTCACTCGTTCCTTCTTGATTTCATCTCGAGGTCCGAAGATCTATTGAAAGAGGACTAGGGTGGGTACATGCGAATGATACTCGGCGGAATGTTCGAATGAGGCATGCGGGAGGATGGACTCGACTGGAGGGCGACATGATCGATGGAGAAGAGGGTTGGAGAGGAATGAGAAATAAGCAAACGCCACATGATTACACTTGAACGGCTCAAATAAAGAATCGCTTGGCCTACATAGTGAAAGGCCTAATGCACAAGCGGAGCACTGACGCTCGAATATGGCCGGGAAAACGGGGAAACCGACATGTGGGGCACACCCGTCGGGACGATGTAGCGCAGACTAGTCCAATGGAGGAGCTGGCCCACGACCTCCTCAACACCGACAACCGTTCATGTGGGTCTTTGGGGCCAACAATGGGGCGCAGCTCCAGCACCGCCTCTGGACACGGCGACCGCGGTAAGCGACACGCTCATATCATCGATAGACACGGTCAGTTTCAGTGTGCCGAGGGTGGCGTTTGTGCTGTGGCATGACCAACGGTGTGTTTGGTTTGTGCCCAAGGTTTCCCCATCAAAGCATTGGGTAGCCAAAATTTTGGTTGAGGTATTGGTTGCCCGTGATTTGGCCGACATTGGCAAGAAAAATGAACTAGAGTTGGCTAGAGTTCATTGGCATGCCAAAGAAATGTCAACCATCCAAACAAAGACCAATCTTTGGGTCATGACCAAAATTTTGGTAAGGTGCACTTTGGCCACAATCCAAACACACCCCAACACCCGGCTCGTCGAGGATGCACGGGGCACCGTGACGCATCCGCGGAGTGGTGTAGCGTGGCCAACTGCATCCTCTGGACCTGAGACCATGCCGGGCCGTCTTGCTTTTTCAATGACATGCGGGGATCGCATTTGAGCAAATGGCATCTCCAACGTTGCCACGACCGCAACTTACTACCCTGGCACACCAAAGCCCTCGTCCCTCGCGCCGTCGCGCGGTGCGTTCCTAGCCCGTGCCAGTTGCCCGCATTCATGCCATCCATTCGTATGTCGTCGTTAAGAGGCTCGGTGCTCGAGGAACCAACTCCGGTGACTTAATGACGCACCCAGACGCTTGGCCTCACCGGAATGCGCTACTTAAAGCGGCAACGCCCAGCTAACCTCCAGATCATAGCGCATCGTCCTCCTACCTGACACCACATCCTCCATGACCACAAGTGCGAACGCTCTGCGGGAGAGCTTGTCTTCGGGGATGAAGCTCGAGGTAGCCGGACGCGGACGCGACCGCACAAGCGGTGGCCACGCTGGCGGCCGACGACGGGAGCACCATCAGCCACGCGTCCTACTTGCAGCCGTCCAACGTCCGGCACCGCCGAGGTCGGGGACTCCTCCAAGGATGAGTAGGGCATGGGAGGCGGCAGGGCATGGTGTGCCAACTGGCCGGTCCGTATCCCATGTTCTACTCTTCCTCGCCGGAGACCGCACCTTCACTTCACGGGTCCTGAACCCCGCCCCCGTACATAGAGGTCGCAGATGGAGGACGTCGGTCGCCACCGTAGAATAGGTTTAGGGTCGGGTTTCTTTTATTTTTCTGTCTTATAGAAGTTCAAAATGTAATGAAAATCTCCCGTGTTTGCATTAATCTCGGCCAGTGTATATGAACTTTCACAATAATATACATATTGTAGGAGTACTAGTGCACGGAAGATCAAGATCTTGTGGGAGAAAAGGATGAACGAGGGAAAGCCTTATCTGCAAATGCGGAGAGGAGTGCGGGTAAATTGTCATAGTTTCCTTCCTATCCGTTAGGTATAGATCGGACGACCTATATTGCAGGATGACAGGCACACCATCATCACCAACTCTGCTTTTTATTGAACCGAGCCAAATCTAAAAACCCCAACTAAGCCAACCCCCCAGCATATCGCACGGGAAAAGACCCGGCCGTGCCATTTTATTAGTCGGGATTACCGGATTACTAGTAGTACTATCGATGGATCGCGCGAAGCAACATTTTTTTAGGGGGCAAAGCACCTAGTTTAAAAGGAAAAAGGCGGTACACCCACAGCACTCCTGTCGCGGTCGCATTGCACCCCACACACGTTCGGTCCTGCACACGGCTCACGCAAATGGAATGCACTTCGGCTTGCCTCTTCACTGACACGTGGGACTGCACTTGGAGAAACCGACCATGCGCCAAACTCCCCCGCCCACCACGCAAAAATCCTCCCCCCCCCACAAAAATTCCCCCCAAATTCGATTCAACCGCCCTTCAGCCAAATATTCCCCAAACCC
>NC_057807.1:124898774-124905244 GCF_018294505.1 Triticum aestivum | reverse complement strand
TCGCTCCGCCAAAGCCGCCCTCCCCGCCGCGCCGATACGTCAGCGCCGCGGTTCGTCGAGGGGACGCACGGCGATCCTGTATCTCACACAGTACGCTCTCGTAGAATGCCGTCCTCTAGCCGCGCCACCACCTCTGGCTATGTTCTTGTGGAGGCGCACGGCGGTCAGCGCCGCCACCGCTGGCGATGTTCGTGTGGAGACGCACGGCGGTCAGCTTCTCCCACGGTACGCGCATTCTAGACTGAGGCCCCGTTCCTGTCGGTGTAGCGCTGAATGTTAGCTGATAGACGCTGTTAATCTCACTATTTGCCGAAGTAGTTTACTGTCAATATGCTTTGCTTAAGAAGCTTCCTTGCCCTGTTCTGCACTCAATCTGCTTAGCTGAGATGGCATGCCAAGGCCGATTAGTTGCTAAAATATCCTGCCATATATATATTGTGACGTAGATTTCCATGGTCTAGTAGCCAATCTGTTAGGTGAAATAGCTCTACACCGTTTTATACTCGATCTTTGTTGTTGCGATGGCCTTCGATAGTTCGATGGCTGTGTGCTCAGGCTCATTGACTACTGAAACAGCCTGCCATAATTTAGCACTCAAATTTGTTTGCTTAATTAGCTTTACATATATTTCGTTACTTAGATCTGCTCGTCCAAATATCTTGCCATAGCTTTAGACATCGACCTAGGTATTTTTTTCTGGACTTCATAAAAAAGCACATATGTTTTTCCTGTAATATCTAGTAGAAGAACTAATTTGTATGTCTAATAGATGGACATGACTTGGATAACTTCTGCACGGAGATTCTCCGCTGCATATGTCGAGGGGGTTGAAAACTTCATGAACTTTATCAGAGCTGAGTACGGTGGTCCGAAATTAGATGTGCTCTGCCCGTGTAGCAGTTGTATGAATTCAATTACAAGACCCCAGTCAACTGTGCAAAATCATCTACACTTGTTTGGGATGTCGGTCACATATACTAGGTGGGTTCATCATGGTGAAGCTGTGAACGTCAATGTTATTGATTACGTGGAAGCAGCAGATCACCATCTTGATCTTCTTGATGCTCAGGTGGAAGAGGAGGAGGAGGTGGTGGTGGCGGAGCCAGTGAGTTTGACCAACATTGAAACAATGCTACGAAATGCTCGTGCATTCCGTGAACTTTCACCTGCAGAAGAAAAATGGTGGGCCCGCATGTTGGAAGAATGCAACGTTGCTGTCACCCCAGGAAATAAGTTGTCAGTATTCTCAGCTATGGTCACCTTTTTTCAGGTGAAGACATCTGAGTGAATGACCAACAAATCATTCGATGCGATGTTGGCTGCTTTCCGCAAATCTTTCCCAGATGCGTCTGAGCTGCCACACACCTACAGTAAAATGAAGAATTTCCTTCGTGCAGTTGGAATTGGATATGATATGATCCATGTTTGTAAGAATAATTGTGTTCTGTTCCAGAAGGATTATGCCAACTTAAGTGAATGCCCGAAATGCAAATCATCAAGATGGAAAGATGGCGATGCTGTGAAGAGGGTTCCTCATAATGTTCTGAGACATTTTCCAATTACACCAAGATTCCAGAGGTTGTTTCATGATGCTGAAACAAGAGAGGATGTACTGTGGCATTCTAGGAACCAGGAGTACAGAGATCAGAATGTAATGAGAGCTCATGGTAGAGAGTGGAAAAGCTTCAATGATAAACACAAAGAGTTTGTTGCTGACCCGAGAAACATTAGACTTGGCTTAGCTTCAGATAGATTTAACCCATTTGGCCACCAGAGTGCCACATATAGCATGTGGCCAGTGCTTGCTATCCCTCACAACATGCCTCCAAATGTCTGCACCAAAGAATCAAACTACATGATGGCCTTGCTCATCCCAGTTCCAAAAAGTCCTGGAAAGGATTTTGATTTGTTCATGGAGCCTCTTGTGGAGGAACTTCAACAGCTATGGAAGGGTGTTCTCACTCGAGACCCATATAGCAGCCCACCAGCTGATTTATTTTTGCGTGCTGTTGTAATTTGGTGCGTCCATGATTATCCGGCTTTGGGCACTATGTCAGGGCGAACTACACATGGTTACAATGCATGTGTTCGCTGTGACAGGAATCCGCTGTCATACGCAATACTTAGCAAGATCTGTTACATTGGACACCGCCGTTTCCTTTCCAAGGACAAGCCGCATCCTAGAAAATACCGAAGACATGTGTTCAATGCAAAGCATGAAAACCGTGATGCGCCAAAGAGGCTCACCGCCGATGAGTTGCAAGTAGAATTAGAGAAGGTCAGGCATATTACACCAGGAAACCATCCTGGTAATGGTAGCGGGAAAAGGAAGCGTGGCACGGTAGAAGAGAGATGATTGTTTACCCGCAGGTCCACTTTGTGGGACTTGGAGTATTGGAAAGATTTGGATCTGTGGCATAATCTTGATGTGATGCACATCGAGAAAAATATATGTGACAGCATTATCGGCACACTTCTTAACATTGAAGGCAAGACGAAAGATACCTTAAAATCTAGGATTGATTTGACACACCTGGGTATCAGCAATGATTTGCAGGTGCAAGATGAAGGTAAACCACGGGATATGGCACCAGCTGTGTACGTCTTGGACAAGGTAAAAAGAAAAGAATTCTGCGAGGTCCTGTCATGTGTGAGATTCCCACATGGATTTGCTTCTAACCCTGAAAGGAGAGTCAGTGCAGATGGAAACAAGGTACAAGGGTTGAAAACTCATGACTGCCACGTCCTACTTCAAAGGGTTTTACCTGTTATCCTTAGAGGATTGGGCCGCCCTGACTTATACAGAGCAGTTGCAGAGTTGGGACAATTCTTCAGGGAACTCTGCAGTAGAAATATCAGGATAGATGCTTTGGAGCGTCTTAGAGACAAGATACCAACTATCCTATGCGACCTTGAGAAGATATATCCTCCAGCCTTCTTTGATGTGATGGTGCATTTGGCTGTTCATCTGCCTGATGAGGCACTACTTAGAGGTCTAGTACAGTATGGCTGGATGTACCCTATTGAAAGGCGGCTAGGTACTTCAAGGGCTATGTTAGGAACAGAGCTAGACCCGAGGGTTCCATTGCAGAGGCCTACATTGCTACAGAAGCGTTGACATTCTGCTCAAAATACATTGAAATAGCTGATCAGCTTAGCAAAGAGGTGGGTGAAGACAATCCCGGGCTCAATGTTTTCGATTATTCTGATCAAGTTGCAGGGAAGAGTCGACAAGAGGACAAACCTAAAGATTTGGACAAAATGGTTTGGTATGTGTTGAATAACTGTCCTGAGATACTACCTTATAGCAAGTAAGTGCAGTACTGCAGCTTATACATCGTAATCTACTAAACTTGCAGCACATTCTTATATATTTAGATGTTTGACGCAATCACTATGTTGTGCAGCATGTACAAAGAGGAGTTACTGCCGCAAAATCCAAGAAACATTGACAAACTGGTTATGGCAGGATTTGCAAAATAGTTCAAGAACCATGTAAGCTTTTGAAGTGCACTGTCAGTTTTTTTAATATATTGAGTACATAAGATGATCAGCTTGTCTATTTTCTAACCATAGGTTAAGAAGATGCGGGAGGATGGGCAGGCAGTTGATGATGCCCTTTACTCACTAGCAATGGGTCCTGATACTCGGGTAAGACATTATGAATCTTGCATTGTTGGAGATGTGCGCTACAACACCCTTGCACGAGACGAAGGCAGGAAGACACAAAACAGTGCCTTCATGAGCACGAATACGTATGACAAAGAGACAACTGAAATGTATGCTAACATGACAGACATTGTTCAGTTGCAGTATATCTCCAGTTTCGAGGATCATCGGTGTGTGGTTCTGTTGTGCTGTCGTTGGTATAACCTGTTTTCCAGGATCGCAAAACCCAGAGCTGATGATTATTTCAAATCGATCAATGCCAAGGCGGCGTACCAGACCAACGAGCCTTTTATTTTGGCAAATCAAGCAACACAAATATTTTTCTTGGAAGACACATTTGCACGTAGAGATGACTGGAGAGTATTGCAAAGGTTTGAGAAGAGGAATTCGTTTAATGAAGTTGCACAACAAGATGATGCTTACACTGCTCCTGATGTACAAGATAACAGAAATGTTCCTAATATCTTTGAGAACCATCACGTCAATGATGCCGGCGAAAAGATTGCCTATCGTGCTGTGGACATACAATAGTTGATCAAGAAGAGCCAATGTTCGAGGACGTTGAGGACGAAGAAGAAGATGACACCATGGGGAATTATGATTCAGACTGATACACATGGCGATGTTGACGCTGCTGCTGCGGATGATGATTACATTGCTTTTGTCGTATTTGCCTGTCAGAAGACGTTTTTTATCTACTATGTGAAATTGTGTTTGCTATGACAACTGAAACCTGATGAACATGTTGTTTAGTATTTTGCTGTGAGAACATCACTTGTTATGTATGCTGATTTGTGTTTGGTGATTGTATGACAACTAAAACATGATGACATTGTTGTTTAGTTGTACTCATATTTGGCTGTGAAACTTGAATTTGATGACATAGTTTGCTATTGGACTGCAATTTGCTCGACGTCTTCGAATGAGAACAAAGTTGACCCGACAGGGCATCTGCTATCTATTTATTTATATGAGCAAAAGGGGATACCCCCTGATTTCCATTAATAGAAATCATTAGATGTTCACAACACTACGCCCAGCCTGCTACACAGGTTTCATTCATTACTAGTTTCAGCAAAGTGCTCATGTCGTAGCCACTGAATACATCATGAGTGCTACATACACTGCAAATAAAGAGACAATCATCCTACGGAGCAATCGATTTTGCCCATTATCTTCACAAGCTCTTTCATCTCCTCATTGGTGTCAAGGCCGTTCAGCAGCTGTTGCTTGGCCATGATCAGAGGAACTACGTCTTTAACCTTCTGCTCTACATCTTCCTCTTCTGTCGTTCCTTCAGTTACTTGTCCAACACCCCAACCTGCTGGTATTGGGATTCCTCGGCTAACCAAATAATCAGCATAGTTGCATTCCCCCACATCAGCAACTTCCCAGAAATACAAATCACATGAATCTTCCCTTTTCTGCATGAATCAAATTGGAAGATCATCAACCAAACTATGAAAAAAATCAGCAACTGAAAGCAGCAGAACAACACTTAAACATATTATTACCCCATGATTCGGGCATTTGTAGAAGACTCGGCCAGGGTTGCGGATTGTGGTTGAGACGCGATGGATGACTCTGCGTGATTTGCAACAGTGGCACCACACCAACGGCAGCGGGTTGCGATGAGCAATGAGCTACGGTGCGCGTGCCGGCGGGGGGTGTGATGAGACCCAAAGGCGATGGTACGGGTGGCGACTTGGCGCATATCTGGTTGTTGCCTACTGAAGAGCAGGTGGACGAGCAGCCAACGGACATGGTTGCTGCGGCCAGAGCTTCTGATGCTAGGCAGAGTAAGTAGAGAAGAGGAGAAGCGAACGATGGATATGTCAGTTTCATTACTTGCAGAGTAGCATAGCACCATATATGGTCATAGTCTAGGTTTGGATTCGAACCAGCTACAGGAGCACGTCTTTCTTTTTTCTAAAACTCGGCAATGTCTCTTTACTGGTACACTAGCTTCTTCTGTACGCCTTCCCAAGTCTTTGATTTTCTTTCCCTTTTTTGCGAGGAAGGAAGGAGGACAAAATTGAGAATTCCTCGGACTCGAACCCAAGACCACTCGGTTGAAAACCAAGGGTGCTAGTCATTTATTGTCACATCCCTAGCTTCTGGTAGTGCTCTAGGCTAGCTTCATGTGTGCATCATGTCTATATTTTCGAAAACTTGAACTGAGGAATTTTGGAAGCCTCAAAAACTTAAATAAAAGAGGGGCAAAAACCCTAGAAATCTCATTCATTGCTCCAAAATGCTCTTCTCAGATGTTTAATATTTTTGGCAAGGGTTTTGATCCAAACCAAAAATAATGAACATTTTAAAAGGAATTATTTTGGGACTGTGAATTTAAATCATTAGCTATTTGAATTTGAATTATATTCATATAATTAGAATATAATTTCAAATACCCCTGAAATATTTTATAAGCTTTTGGAAAAGTCCATCTAGCAAAATAAAATATTCAGAGGAGTTTTTGGCATTGTTTGAATTATTTTAAAATTCAAAACAGTGGCAAAATAAATTAAATAAAACAAAACAGAAGTAAAATAGGAAAAACAGAGGGAGGGAGAGAAACATTACCTGGCGCTCACCCGGTAGCCCACCAGGCCCACCTGGCCAGCCCAGCCCACCTCCTCCCCCCCTTGTCCTCTTCTTCCTCTGCCAGTAGGCAGAGGCGAGGCGTGGCGCGCGCCCGAAGAGCTCCGGCCACCTCCTGCTTACCTTCTCGCCGCTGGAGGCACCCAAGGGAGCCACGCACTCCCCCCCCCTCGTTCCCCACGACCTCTCTCACTCTCCCG
>NC_057807.1:124883943-124898508 GCF_018294505.1 Triticum aestivum | reverse complement strand
TCTCCCTCACGCGCCCGAGCGGAGCCCATCGCCGCTGACGCCGTTTACCGGGGCCACAGCCACCCCCTCGCTCCCACTATGCATCCCCGAGCTCCGCCTCGACCCCCTCCTTCCTCCCCACCGACCCACGGCCCTCCGGAAGCCCTGCAACGCCGCCACCATCGTCGTTCCGTCGCCGGCCACCGAAGCTCCCCTCCGTCGATTCGCCGGACCCCGTGCCTCCCCTGCCTCGCCAGCAGCACCAGAAGAACCGCGGTGAGCCGCTGCATCGTTTTCCCCATGCCTCGTTGCCTAATTCGCCCCCAAGCCGCTCCCTCCACCGGAGCCGAGACGCTCCGCCGCACGGGCTCGTCGCCGGTGAAGCCCCGGTGACCAAATGGCCCCGCGCGTGCGTCCGTTGCACTCGCAACGACCCGTGGAGCAACTCTAGCGTGGCAGCTAGCTTGTTTGCGAGCCGCAGCGCTAACCCCGCACCCACCCGAGCTCCGGCCGCCGCCTCGGGCTCCATTCCGGCGAACGCCGGCCACCCCACGCCCTCTCGAGGGTCCCCCTAGATGCGCGGGAGCACGGGCTCACCCCTGGTGCCCTCAGCGCGACCAGCCGCGGGCTGTAGCGCCGTCCCGAGCAACTCTGGCGAGGTCTCGCCGTCGCCGTGGCCGCCGGCGTCACTAGCTGACGTGGCGCTAATTTAGTTAGCACTAATGACCACGTTAAACACCCCCCACAGACACTGACAGGGGGCCCCGTAGCGGGTCAAAGCCCGAGTCAACGCGGGATTAGCCCCCGTGTCACTGACGTGTGGACCCCACACGTCAGGTTTGACCCTGACCGGCCCCTGTTGACTTGCTGACGTCATGCCGACGTCATGCTGATGCAGTAAAGTATTTCTGGAATTAAATAAATTAGGAAATGATTTATAATTCCAGAAAATTGTATAAACTTCAATAAATCATAGAAAATTAACCGTAACTCCAAATTAAATAAATTATATATGAAAAATTATCAGAAAAATTCAAGGAATCCATCTGTACCATTTTCATGCATGTTAGAACAACTTATCACTACTGTTTAGGGCAAATGAAGTGAATGGCATTTGAATAATCACATATGGAGTTTGAATTTGAATCTTGTATTCAAACCAACTTCATTTAATCCGTTGCTAGTTGCATTAGCCCAAAACACATTCATTTTGCCATGTCATGATCATGCATCATATTGTGCATTGCATTGATTGTGTTCCCTTCTGTGTTGCCGGTATTTGTCCCCTCTCGATAGACGTGATACCGATGATGTGATCGTTGACACTGATGAAGACTCAATGTTATCTTCAGAAGTGCCAGGCAAGCAAAACCCCCTTGTTCATTCCGATACAATCCTACTCTCTCGCTTCTGCTCTCTTTTAATGCATTAGGACAACACCGATTTATCTGTTACTTGCTGCGGTAGCTGAACCCCTTTATCCTTTGCATGACCTGTCATTGCCACAGTAAATAGATGAAACCCACTAGCATGAGTAGGAGTTGTTTGAGCCCTGTTGTGCCTACTCATTCATGCTTGTTTGTCATGCCTGCTACTGCTTAGAGTTGAGTCAGGTCTGATTCATCGAGGATGAATCAGAGGTGTGTGAACATGTCCTACTGTGTGTGAGCTAAGTGTGTGAACACGATTTGGTAAAGGTAGCGGTGAGAGGCCATGTAGGAGTACATGGTGGGTTGTCTCATTGCAGCCGTCCTCAGGAACTGAGTTCTGTGTTTGTGATCCATGATTCAGCTACTACCACGCATTGGGCCCGAAACCAATGGACCCTCTCGGCTTCTTAATCACCCTTGTCCTCTGTCCAGGAGTTGCAAGTAGTTTCTGGTGTTTGTAGTATGCTGGAGGCCGTGGGCAGCGCTGACCGTAGGGGTGGGCTGTGATGCGGTAGGCACGTGGCTGGGTATACCGGGCGCCCGTTTGGTGTCACGGAACCCTGTTCACATTGTTTGGGGCTGTGAGCGAAACTCCGGCCGGATCTCCTCATGGATGGAACCCGAATAGGCGATAAACCTGGACTAGAGACTTAGGTGTTTAGGTAGGCCGTGGCCGACACCCACGTTGGGCTTCCGCTTGAAGGTTGCCGAGTACATGTCGTGTAAACGACGGTAAGTGGTGAGAGCGTGTGTGAAGAAGTACACCCCTGCAGGGTTAATATGATCTATTCGAATAGCCGTGTCCGCGGAAAAGGACTTCTGGGTTGCTTATATCAGTTCATAGACAAGTGAAAGTGGATACTCTAAAATACGCAAGATAAGCGTGAGTGCTATGGATGGCGTTCTCGCAGGGAGACGAGAGCGGATCCATAGTGGTGTATTGATATGGTGAATATGTGGACTCGTGTGCGCCACCTCAAAAGTTACATTGCAGTCGTAGTTCAGGATAGCCACCGAGTCAAAGCTGGCTTGCTGCAGTTAAACCCCACCATCCCTTTGTTGATAATGATGCATATGTAGTTAGTTCTGATGTAAGTCTTGCTGGGTACATTTGTACTCACGTTTGCCTATTTTATGTTTTTGCAGAGAGACTTCGGTCTCGCTAGTAGTTCCGCGTGGACTTCGACGTTTAGCTTGTTACCTCAGCTACGATCTTGTGCCCTCAGCAGGATCTGATAGATAGTCAGGCTTCTCAGCCTTTTTCATTTATAGATGTCTGTACTCAGACATGATAGCTTCCGCTTGTGTTTTGACTTGTATGCTCTGAATGTTGGGTCGTGAGACCCCTGTTTGTAATATCTCGCTCCTCGGAGCCTATTGAATAAATTACTTGAGTCGTAGAGTCATGTTGTGATGCCGTGTTGTAGTTGCACATATCGAGCATATTGTGTGTATGTTATTGAAATGCTTGGTATGTGTGGGATCTGACCATCTAGTTGTTTATCTTTAGTAGCCTCTCTTACGGGGAAATGTCTCCTAGTGTTTCCACCGAGCCATGGTAGCTTGCTACTGCTCCGGAACACTTAGGCTGGCCGGCATGTGTCCTTCTTCGTTCCTGTGTCTGTCCCTTCGGGGAAATGTCACGCGATGAATACCGGAGTCCTGTTAGCCCGCTACAGCCCGGTTCACCGGAGTCCTGCTAGCCCAGTGCTACAGCCTGGTTTCACTCGCTGATGACCGACACGTTCGATGCTGGGTCATGGATGCCTGTCCCTGTAAGTCTGTGCCACTTTGGGTTTACGACTAGCCATGTCAGCCCGGGCTCCTTATCATATGGATGCTAGCGACACTGTCATATACGTGTGCCAAAAGGCGCAAACGGTCCCGGGCTAAGGTAAGGCGACACCCGATACCGTGCGTGAGGCCGCAAAGTGATATGAGGTGTTACATGCTAGATCGATGTGGCATTGAGTCGGGGTCCTAACAGCGTTGGTATCAGAGCTTGACTGCCTGTAGGATTACCAAGCCAAACTGGTCGAAGTTGAGTCTAGAAATTCTTTAGTTATATAAGGGAATTGATTGTGGGATGGAACGTAAGGCTCTTTTTACTCCTTATACCTCATGGCCTTCTGATCTGAGTCATCATCTTCTCTTCTACGGGGATTAAGAACTAGGCTATCTCTTCTTTCCATCAGGATCACGTGTTACTAATCCGTAGACTTATAAGATTGTTGGATTAAGCCTCAGTTCAGTTTCTACCTCTGTATGTTAATTATTGATCTCGAAACCTTGATATTGTGCTTCTGAGTGGTTATGCCACCATTTTTGTGAATGTCTCAAATCTCTTCTGAGTATTTACAGCCGTTATGCTGTCCGAGTCATTCCAGGTTTCTAAATAGTCTGATGCATTTGCAAAATCCTTTTCCTCTGGTTTCGATGCTCCTTTATGCCAGCTCAATCACACTAATTGTTGAGTTGAGGTATTCTATTGCCTTGACATTATGTTGGAGTTACTATTATGGCCCTAGGTGTTTAGGGAGTCACCTAGTAATCTAGCAATGTTTTGTGATCCCCAGTGTGATGATTCTGGCTTTTATTCTCGAAAGCATCCCGTGATGCCACTTAGTAGTAGGTATTCTACTCCTTGGGCTTTGAACCCGAGATTCACTCTACTTACTTCTTGTTGATAGTGTTTGCTAGTTCCTTCAGGATATTAGTAACTTTGCGATAGTCCTCGAGGTCCGTGGTATTTCCTTCTTCCAAATACTATGAACCGCTTATGGCAGATGTTTATTGGATCAAAAGATCACAATTAGAGTACTCTTGAGGAGTTCTCCATTCATAAATCGTGACTCTGCCAGTTCTACCTTTCTGCATGGGTTATCCGGAAGAAATATGTTGAACTTGGTTCAACATACTAATCTATGCATCCACAACTCAGAAAATTATATGTTCCTTTGAGTTGTTCTCCTTAGTTGCATTCTGACTCTTGTCTATCAATTGATAGTCAAGAGTATGCGTGCGTTCGTTTATCGATGCCTATTACTCTTGTGGTCCGTCAAGCCATTCTGTCCTGAATGACTTGGAGAAACAAACTCCAGTACCTCATCCATATCTAGGATTGGGTCAAAGTAGTTGTATTCCGCAGATCAAATGCCAATCCAGCTTTTGGTTCTGTTCTACCTTGGAGTATTACCCCCTTTATGTCAGAATTGTCATGAGAACTGCACCAACTCTCATGAATTTTGACGTAGTGATACTTCTCACCATCATTAGTCATTCCTCGGCCCTCGTGTTGATGCAACCGGAATACCGACAAATGAATTGTGATGTGTGAAATCAATACTCCCAGCAACCTCGTTGCTTGGTAGTTAAAGGATAATAATTTCATTCTTAGCATGTTGGTTTTTGAATCATCCTTCTAAGACTGATCGTGCTACCTAGTCCTTATTTCGGTGCACCCTTCGATTGATGAGTTAGGATCTTGTCAAGTCCTCACTCATTTGATCATATCGTCTTGCCCTCAAAAGCGAGATTGTTCTCGAGCTTAGTAACATACCGGTGGTTCGTGATTTTTTGAATGTCTTCTCGAAAGTATCACCAGGTCGTCATCTGACCGTTATGTTGAGCTCGTGATCAAGTTGATTTCTTATGAACCACCTTCTCTCCAAGAATCGGTGTTAGATATCCCTGAGCTAGTTGGTTAAGCTAGACAACAACTTGGAGAGTTGGAAGATAAAAGCTTGTCTGACTTAGTTCGTTCCAAAGGGATATTCTTGTGTAGTGTGTGTTGAAGAAAGATGATATCTTCATCGATTGGTCCCTGTGATCAGTTGTTGGACCTATTGTCTTATCAATCCTTTGATTTGAGTGTGGGCCATCGTCAAGTCAAATCAGTACCAACGATGCTCGTAATGTTGTCTTATTCGTGGTTGATCCCTCGAGCATACACCATTACATCTTTGGTCTGACCAATGCTATCACCGTGTTCACTTAACTATGGAATTCCTTTTAAAAGGAAACCTAGATGAATTGTTGTTGAGCCCATTGACAACATCCTTGTCTTCTCCATAATTTTGCTGAACATTAAGCTAGTGTTGGAAACTTTTGAAAGCACTTGTTCATGCTAGCTCATGAAGCATATGTTCGGATGTAAGAAGTGACTTCCTCTAGTTCATGTGCATTTGATGCAAGTTGCCGCCGTGGACTCGAGAAAGTCAATGTTGGTTCCTCTGGAATCATCGCAAGTCAGTCATGCACACGTGCGAAGTATTCTGTGGTCTGGAGACTTGCAACCTTCATTCCATATGTGTATCCTAGCACACCAAGCCACTGATTGATTTGTTCAAGGAGAAGGAGTTTCTTCATAAGAGCTAATCCGGACTTATGTAAGGACTTCGATACCCTCGTTGATGGTTCCCCCTCTTGAACTCGGTAGTGTTTTATTATAAGACTACTTTGTGGTCATGCTTGTCTTGGACAACGTGTTCACATGTTTGTAGCAGAACCAGCTCATGTTTTGGAGCTTACTATCGTAGTTCATTCCCCGAGAATCTCGCAACGTCATCTCGTCGATTTGTGTTGCAAACTTTCATTTTTCTTTCTAGACTCGATGAGTCTGGAATATCCTGACACCAACCAGATCTGAGTCTCAGGCAGTTATGATGGTTGGAATATTTCCCAAGAACTATAATATTGGTCCCTCGATAACCGGTAAAGTGGATGTCGTGGCCAGCACCACCCAGCCGAAAGACCTATTATTGTAGTATCTTGATTGAAGAAGTTGGCCACCTCCCCATAAGGATTTCGTAGGATTTACCTCCGTAACTGTTCCTTATGGATTCTATTGCTCCCGAAGTCCGACCTTTTACTTGATGTTCTAGATATCAAACCATATCTATGAATGGGATACACTAGCACGTCAAGGAGAACATTAGAAGCGGAGTGCTAAATGTCTCTCGGTCGATCATCCAGATTTTGTTTCCTTGGCCTCGCTAAGGTGAAATCTGAGAAAGTGTTATCTTCCTTTGCATCTGCATCCTCCATCACCATTCATCATGGTAGTAAGTTGTGTTACCGGACCCTTGACACGGATGTTGGTAAAACCTTGATGAATGTGGAAATGCTCAAGTTCCTGAGAGCACGCACAAGCGGTACGTCTTATCATCGGCACTAGCTGGGATTGCCCCAGATTTCCTCGGTTATGCTATAACCACTCCAACAGTGAATTCACTCTTTATTGTTGGGTTCTTCCCCAGTTACCAGAATCATTCCCATCATTTGCATTTTGTTCCCAGCTTGCACCGCCAATGTGCCATTCTACCATGGGTCTCTTCCATTTCCGGTGGTAAGCAAATTCATCCATTACGTTGTCTTCAACAAGGTAATCCACATCATCCAAGTCCGGGTAAGCCATTCTACCGACCCCTCCAAATGATCGCTTGTGATTGCCTTAGGCTGGTATGAAGAGTTTCAATGATCTCTGGATCAAAGGTAATTCTTTTTGCCACTTAGGGTAATAATCTACGAATCACCCTCCTCCAGGATGTTTCGTCGTGATGTCATGGCAACTCAACTCCTCGCTACGTTGACAATCGTTTACCACCTTCTTAGGTGTGGAATTGTTGTCTACCTAGTGAACCTTCGTCATCCGTTTCTTTCCACCCCTCTTGATGTGTATCTCGTGTCTCAACCGAGAGATGGTTCTATGTCTCATTCCGTGAGTTAATCCTGAGTTGTTCGACCTTCGAGAAGACCGATCCTTCTAGAGTTTTCCTTTCCTCTTCTTGTCATGGTTAGTTGGATTTCTCAGAGCAAGACTTCGGGACAATGATGGTGGACAAATCAACATCCATTTGAAGTGCAACTGGATCGTGAAGATTATACTAGTCTGCGTTACCCCTTCACCTTACCCTACGCTTGAATCTCGAGACGAGATTCTTGTTTAGTGGGGGTGAGTTGTCACATCATTAGCTTCTGGTAGTGCTCTAGGCTAGCTTCATGTGTGCATCATGTCTATATTTTCGAAAACTTGAACTGAGGAATTTTGGAAGCCTCAAAAACTTAAATAAAAGAGGGGCAAAAACCCTAGAAATCTCATTCATTGCTCCAAAATGCTCTTCTCAGATGTTTAATATTTTTGGCAAGGGTTTTGATCCAAACCAAAAATAATGAACATTTTAAAAGGAATTATTTTGGGACTGTGAATTTAAATCATTAGCTATTTGAATTTGAATTATATTGATATAATTAGAATATAATTTCAAATACCCCTGAAATATTTTATAAGCTTTTGGAAAAGTCCATCTAGCAAAATAAAATATTCAGAGGAGTTTTTGGCATTGTTTGAATTATTTTAAAATTCAAAACAGTGGCAAAATAAATTAAATAAAACAAAACAGAAGTAAAATAGGAAAAACAGAGAGAGGGAGAGAAACATTACCTGGCGCTCACCCGGTAGCCCACCAGGCCCACCTGGCCAGCCCAGCCCACCTCCTCCCCCCCTTGTCCTCTTCTTCCTCTGCCAGTAGGCAGAGGCGAGGCGTGGCGCGCGCCCGAAGAGCTCCGGCCACCTCCTGCTTACCTGCTCGCCGCTGGAGGCACCCAAGGGAGCCACGCACTCCCCCCCTCGTTCCCCATGACCTCTCTCACTCTCCCGTAGCTCTCCCTCGCTCCCCCCCTCTCCTCTGCTCTCTCTCCCTCACGCGCCCGAGCGGAGCCCATCGCCGCCGACGCCGTTTACCGGGGCCACAGCCACCCCCTCGCTCCCACTATGCATCCCCGAGCTCCGCCTCGACCCCCTCCTTCCTCCCCACCGACCCACGGCCCTCCGGAAGCCCTGCAACGCCGCCACCATCGTCGTTCCGTCGCCGGCCACCGAAGCTCCCCTCCGTCGATTTGCCGGACCCCGTGCCTCCCCTGCCTCGCCCGCAGCACCAGAAGAACCGCGGTGAGCCGCTGCATCGTTTTCCCCATGCCTCGTTGCCTAATTCGCCCCCTAGCCGCTCCCTCCACCGGAGCCGAGACGCTCCGCCGCACGGGCTCGTCGCCGGTGAAGCCCCGGTGACCAAATGGCCCCGCGCGTGCGTCCGTTGCACTCGCAACGACCCGTGGAGCAACTCTAGCGTGGCAGCTAGCTTGTTTGCGAGCCGCAGCGCTAACCCCGCACCCACCCGAGCTCCGGCCGCCGCCTCGGGCTCCATTCCGGCGAACCCCGGCCACCCCACGCCCTCTCGAGGGTCCCCCTAGATGCGCGGGAGCATGGGCTCACCCCTGGTGCCCTCAGCGCGACCAGCCGCGGGCTGTAGCGCCGTCCCGAGCAACTCCGGCGAGGTCTCGCCGTCGCCGTGGCCGCCGGGGTCACTAGCTGACGTGGCGCTAATTTAGTTAGCACTAATGACCACGTTAAACACCCCCCACAGACACTGACAGCGGGCCCCGTAGCGGGTCAAAGCCCGAGTCAACGCGGGATTAGCCCCCGTGTCACTGACGTGTGGACCCCACACGTCAGGTTTTACCCTGACCGGCCCCTGTTGACTTGCTGACGTCATGCCGACGTCATGCTGACGCAGTAAAGTATTTCTGGAATTAAATAAATTAGGAAATGATTTATAATTCCAGAAAATTGTATAAACTTCAATAAATCATAGAAAATTAACCGTAACTCCAAATTAAATAAATTATATATGAAAAATTATCATAAAAATTCAAGGAATCCATCTGTACCATTTTCATGCATGTTAGAACAACTTATCACTACTGTTTAGGGCAAATGAAGTGAATGGCATTTGAATAATCACATATGGAGTTTGAATTTGAATCTTGTATTCAAACCAACTTCATTTAATCCGTTGCTAGTTGCATTAGCCCAAAACACATTCATTTTGCCATGTCATGATCATGCATCATATTGTGCATTGCATTGATTGTGTTCCCTTCTGTGTTGCCGGTATTTGTCCCCTCTCGATAGACGTGATACCGATGATGTGATCGTTGACACTGATGAAGACTCAATGTTATCTTCAGAAGTGCCAGGCAAGCAAAACCCCCTTGTTCATTCCGATACAATCCTACTCTCTCGCTTCTGCTCTCTTTTAATGCATTAGGACAACACCGATTTATCTGTTACTTGCTGCGGTAGCTGAACCCCTTTATCCTTTGCATGACCTGTCATTGCCACAGTAAATAGATGAAACCCACTAGCATGAGTAGGAGTTGTTTGAGCCCTGTTGTGCCTACTCATTCATGCTTGTTTGTCATGCCTGCTACTGCTTAGAGTTGAGTCAGGTCTGATTCATCGGGGATGAATCAGAGGTGTGTGAACATGTCCTACTGTGTGTGAGCTAAGTGTGTGAACACGATTTGGTAAAGGTAGCGGTGAGAGGCCATGTAGGAGTACATGGTGGGTTGTCTCATTGCAGCCGTCCTCAGGAACTGAGTTCTGTGTTTGTGATCCATGATTCAGCTACTACCACGCATTGGGCCCGAAACCAATGGACCCTCTCGGCTTCTTAATCACCCTTGTCCTCTGACCAGGAGTTGCAAGTAGTTTCTGGTGTTTGTAGTATGCTGGAGGCCGTGGGCAGCGCTGACCGTAGGGGTGGGCTGTGATGCGGTAGGCACGTGGCCGGGTATACTGGGCGCCCGTTTGGTGTCATGGAACCCTGTTCACATCGTTTGGGGCTGTGAGCAAAACTCCGGCCGGATCTCCTCATGGATGGAACCCGAATAGGCGATAAACCTGGACTAGAGACTTAGGTGTTTAGGTAGGCCGTGGCCGACACCCACGTTGGGCTTCCGCTTGAAGGTTGCCGAGTACATGTCGTGTAAACGGCGGTAAGTGGTGAGAGCGTGTGTGAAGAAGTACACCCCTGCAGGGTTAATATGATCTATTCGAATAGCCGTGTCCGCGGAAAAGGACTTCTGGGTTGCTTATATCAGTTCATAGACAAGTGAAAGTGGATACTCTAAAATACGCAAGATAAGCGTGAGTGCTATGGATGGCGTTCTCGCAGGGAGACGGGAGCGGATCCATAGTGGTGTATTGATATGGTGAATATGTGGACTCGTGTGCGCCACCTCAAAAGTTACATTGCAGACGTAGTTCAGGATAGCCACCGAGTCAAAGCTGGCTTGCTGCAGTTAAACCCCACCATCCCTTTGTTGATAATGATGCATATGTAGTTAGTTCTGATGTAAGTCTTGCTGGGTACATTTGTACTCACGTTTGCCTATTTTATGTTTTTGCAGAGAGACTTCGGTCTCGCTAGTAGTTCCGCGTGGACTTCGACGTTTAGCTTGTTACCTCAGCTACGATCTTGTGCCCTCGGCAGGATCTGATAGATAGTCAGGCTTCTCAGCCTTTTTCATTTATAGATGTCTGTACTCAGACATGATAGCTTCCGCTTGTGTTTTGACTTGTATGCTCTGAATGTTGAGTCGTGAGACCCCTGTTTGTAATATCTCGCTCCTCGGAGCCTATTGAATAAATTACTTGAGTCGTAGAGTCATGTTGTGATGCCGTGTTGTAGTTGCACATATCGAGCATATTGTGTGTATGTTATTGAAATGCTTGGTATGTGTGGGATCTGATCATCTAGTTGTTTATCTTTAGTAGCCTCTCTTACGGGGAAATGTCTCCTAGTGTTTCCACCGAGCCATGGTAGCTTGCTACTGCTCCGGAACACTTAGGCTGGCCGGCATGTGTCCTTCTTCGTTCCTGTGTCTGTCCCTTCGGGGAAATGTCACGCGATGAATACCGGAGTCCTATTAGCCCGCTACAGCCCGGTTCACCGGAGTCCTGCTAGCCCAGTGCTACAGCCTGGTTTCACTCGCTGATGACCGACACGTTCGATGCTGGGTCATGGATGCCTGTCCCTGTAAGTCTGTGCCACTTTGGGTTTACGACTAGCCATGTCAGCCCGGGCTCCTTATCATATGGATGCTAGCGACACTGTCATATATGTGTGCCAAAAGGCGCAAACGGTCCCGGGCTAAGGTAAGGCGACACCCGTGGGAATACCGTGCGTGAGGCCGCAAAGTGATATGAGGTGTTACATGCTAGATAGATGTGGCATTGAGTCGGGGTCCTGACATTTATGTGGCGAACGTTCCCTGTGAGGAGGACGGCAGACGAACGCATTTTCCTCGCAGTTTTATTCCTATATATAAAAAAGTATGCTACTTGGTATCCGTTAGTCAAAAAATGATTGTGCCAACCTTGACCGTTCGATTGACATTCAACGTCTGTCGCGTTTCTTCAGTCTCTTCTTCCTCGAGCCGCCAAAGCCAAACCAGCGTCAGCGGGACCACCTGCTCCCGCCTCCCATGGCTGGCTGTGATCTTCCTCGGCTCCTGTTCGTTCCTGTCCGAGGCCTCACCATCGTCCTCCGTGCTCGCCGCAGCGCCGCCCTCCAGTGTTGTCAACATGGTCAACAATCGAGAGGAATAAGGAGATGACTGTACATGGTGAGGATGACAGTAGGGACCCAACAGCGCGCGCAGTAATTTTGTTTTTTCGGGACGGAGAAGGGTATCAGCTGGGTTGTGCGGGACCCGTGGCCCGTCTAGCCCAGGCTTTTATTTCATATGTTTAGCACATGACCAGCCCAGTTTGTTTTTTTCCTTTCTGAAAAATGGCTAGCCAGCTATTTTGTTTTTTGCAAAATAACCAACATAGGCCTACTTGCTTTTCTACGTCCTGCTGGGCCGGAAATCTTTCAAGACGAGGAAGGATGCATTTTGCCCAGAAAATGGGCTATAAGTAATAAGAAATGGGCTATAAGTAATAAGAAATGTGATATAAGTAATAATAAATGGGCTATAAGTAATAATAAATGGGCTGTAAAATGAAAAAAATACATCAAACAGGCAATTAGTTCCCAAATACTGTTTTCCTTCGGATTTTGATATTTTAAATTTCATTGTTTTTGTGCGGGTAAAATTTAATTGAATTTAAATTAAGGTATATTTAGATTTAAAATTAATTTGAATCCAGCAAGAAATTTCGGGCTGTATGCTGTTTGGGACAGATTTGGAGGCTGACTTGTGGGTCTACTAGGTTGACGTGTACTTTGGCTTTGTCAACTTAGTCCACAAATGATTCTAGCAACAGTGACCGTTGGATGTTAATCCAACGGCCATGCTGCTTCTTCAATATCTGATCTTCTTACTCCAGCCGCCCAAACCAGCTCCGGTGGGACTGCCTGCTCCCGCCTCCCGTGGACGGCTGTGCTGCCGCATAGGCCGCACTGCCCTACCCTACTTCATTGCTGGCCAGGCCATTCCTCTACTCACCCACACCTCCTGTTATTTTCCAGCGACGGCAACCGGAGCAGTAAACCCTCGTACTCCCCACCGCGTGGGCAACCATTGCCGAGTCTTCCCCGGCTCCGTGTTGTTCCCTTCCTAGGCCCCGCCGTTGTCCACCGCCATGGTGCTCTCGGCGCGGCCTGGTCAACATGGTCAACGAACGACATCCATCGGTCGTGGACTGTACGCGCAAAATAATGATTCCTCCAGCTGACAGCTGGGACCCACCGGAAGGGCCTCTATATTTCGCGAAAAAATGTTCCCCCCGCTGACATGTCGGACCCACCAGCTATATCTTCGCACGCAAGGAAGTGCCTCCTTATTACGCACAAAAAAAGAATACCCACCCTGCTAGATGGGACCCACCATAGTGGGAGGATGATGACTTGTGGGCCAACTAAGCTGACGGGGACGGAGGGCTTTGTCAACTTAGTCAATATGAATGATTCTAGCTCCAGTGACCGTACGATGTCCATCCAATGGCCATAGTGCTTCTTCAACCTCTAGTCTTCTTGCTCCAGCCGCCCAAAGCAGCGCCGGTCGTGTTGCGTGCTCCTGCCTCTCGTGGCCGGCTGTGATGCCGCGGAAGCCTCACCGCCCCCCTACTACTCCCACCGCTGGCCCAGGATATCCCTCTACTCACCCACACCCCCTGTTATTCTACGGCGAAGGCAGCCTCACGCCGCAGCCGAACCAGTGAACCCTCATACTCCTCTCTGCACGGGCTACCACTGCTGCGTCTTCCCCGGCTCCGCGTCGTCCCCTTCCTAGGCCTCCCCGTCGTCCATACCACCGCCCTGGTGCTCTCGGGGCGGCGTGGTCAATGTGGTCAATGACCGACTTCCATCGGAAGAGTATTGTACGTGGAGAGGCTGACAGCTGGGTCCAGGCGGCCGCAAGGAAGTGCCTCCTTATTACGCGCAAAATAATTATTCCTCCACCTGACAGCAGGGACCCACCGGATGGGCCACCTTATTTCGCGAAAAAAACGTTTCCCCCCTGACTGCTGGGACCCACCAGACGGGCCAACGTATTTCGCAAAAAAAACGTTCCCCGCGCTGTCAGCTCGGACCCACCGGAAGTGCCTCCTTATTACGCACAAAAAATGAATACTCCCCTTGCTAGCTGGGACCCACCATGGAGGGAGGCTGACTTGTGGGCCTAGTAAGTTGACTGGGACGGGGGCCTTTGTCAACTTTAGTCAATATGAATGATTCTAGCTCCAATGACCGTACGATGTCCATCCAATGGCCGTAGTGCTTCTTCAACCTCTGGTCTTCTTGCTCCAGCCGCCCAAAGCAGCGCCGGTCGTGCCGCATGCACCTGCCTCCCGTGGTCGGCTGTGCTGCCGCGGTGGCCTCACCGCCCCCTACTATTCCCACCGCTGGCCAGGCCCTGCGGCGACGGCAGCCTCACACCGCAGCCGAACCAGTGAACCCTTGTACTCCTCTCCGCGCGGGCTTCCACTGCCGCGTCTTCCCCGGCTCCCCGTCGTCCCCTTCCTAGGTCTCGCCGTCGTCCAATGCCCTAGTGCTCTTGGTGCAGCGTGGTCAACATGGTCAAGGAACGACTTCCATCGGACGTGGACTGTATGTGGAGGGGCTGACAGTTGGGTCCACGGCCGCAGCAAGGAAGTGCCTCCTTATTACGCGGAAAATAATGATTCCTCCACCTAACAGCTGGGACCCACCGGACGGGCCACTGTATTTCACGAAAAAACGTTTCCCCCTGACTGCTGGGACCCACCAGCTACATCTTCGCACGCAAGGAAGTGCGTCCGGGCAAAAAAACAAAACGATTCACCCCCCCTGACCGCTGGGACCCACCAGCGACACCTTCGCACGCA
>NC_057807.1:124883110-124883724 GCF_018294505.1 Triticum aestivum | reverse complement strand
GGACCCACCAGCTACATCTTCGCACGCAAGGAAGTGCGTCTGGGCAAAAAAAAACGATTCGCCCCCCTGACTGCTGGGACCCACCAGCTACATCTTCGCACGCAAGGAAGTGCCTGACAGTCGGGACCCACCTGGTCGAAGCGTACGTAGCGTTGTCATTCTGGTCGCGGACGTGTACGTACATACTGGTCATAGTAGAGGCGCGCACGTACACGTAGGTACAGCGGCGAGGGTGCAAGAAGGAAAATACGGCCACATACGTACATACGGGCAGGGTCTCGAACGCCTACTCGCACATACGTACATGGCTGGGTCGGAACGGAGAAACAGAGTCGTCGTCATGTTCATGGGGAGGCAACGGAATGCGTCGTGTTAATCGGGAGGCAAGGGAACGCATGGGAGTCAACCGGCTGGGTCGGAACGGAATGCGTGGTCGTGTTCATCGGGAGGGCTTGGACGGAACAGGCGATGGAAACGAGGCCTGGCGTACCGCAGAACGGAGGAAACGGACCTCCTACGGTCGAAACGGGGGTCCTGTTGATCGGGAGGGGTGTGGCGTGCCGCAAAACGGAGGAAACAGACGTCCTACGGTCGAAACGGGGGTCCTGTTGATC
>NC_057807.1:124882475-124883064 GCF_018294505.1 Triticum aestivum | reverse complement strand
TACCGCAAAACGGAGGAAACGGACCTCCTAAGTTCGGAATGGGGTCCTGTTGATCGGGAGGGGTGTGGTGTATCGCAAAATGGAGGAAACGGACCTCCTACGGTCGAAACAGGGGTCCTGTTGATCGGGAGGGGTGTGGTGTACTGCAAAACGGACGAAACGGACCTCCTACGGTCGAAACGGGGGTCCTGTTGATCGGGAGGGGTGTGGCGTACCGCAAAACGGACGAAACGGACCTCCTATGGTCGAAACGGGGGTCCTGTTCATCGGGAGGGGTGTGGCGTACCGCAAAACGGGACTCCACGGGATACTGTTCATCTCCACCGTCGACCTCCTCCAGCCTCCACGGGCTACCGTCGACCTCCTCCAGCCTCCACGGGCTCCTGCTCATCCAGCCTCCACCGCGCGCTACTCCACCGGCTACTGTTCAACCACCCCTCCACGGGCATCCCTCCACCATCTACTGTTCATCCAGCCCTCCACACCACGGGGTCCTGTTCAACCACCCCTCCACGGGCACCCCTCCATCGTCTACTATTCATCCAGCCCTCCACACCACGGGGTCCTGTTCATCCAGAGGCAACGCCAC